>NC_056738.1:53599393-53896893 GCF_019279795.1 Protopterus annectens | reverse complement strand
TTGCCATGTGCTAGTGAGGGACAGTGACCATTCAGTCATCCTCATGAATCTTAGTATAATATGATCATTTGCAAAGTATTATGAAGTAGTCACTCATTCTGTCACCATTGCTCTTATACAGGACTTTAAATGTTTGTTGTCACCTTTCATCTCAGTCTTCACACACAGTTTACAGTTTTTGCGAAGTATGTCATTACCTACATTTTGACTAACATTGTATAGTTACTATAAAGATTTTCATGAAATGCTACACTATGTGGTAAGGAAAGTCATAGTATTTGAGTTTTAACAGATTTACTATAAACACAGTCTCATATTTGTTAGTTAATTGTTGGAGTTGGAGTTCATTAATTACTGGAATATTCTGTTGAAACAAAACTTCTGCGGCAAAGACAATACCACAATAGACGTGAAGGCAGGTAAAAACTTTTCCATTCATGTCAATGAGACAATGAAGAGAGATGAAAATGTCTCCATTCACATTAAAGAGGTGGTGGAAACAAAGATTAATTCCTCAGGTCTGACAGATTCCCATGCTATCAAGACTTCATAATTAAGGGATTGTAATTTCACTTTATGAAAAGTGACACAGAAACCATTATTGTTGGGGTATGGCTCTGTAGGAGGTTTGAACTCACATGCTTTGAACTTCCTGCAGGAATTTTGGCTGAGGTCAGAACACTCAGTCAGAGTGAAAAGCTGGAGAAGAGTTTCTTGCAATCTTCTCTTGTAAAAGGAGAAATAGTCCTGTTGACTCATACCTTGTTACATGGATAATGGCTAAATTGCTATTTTTTTGAAGAAATTATTTGGAAATTGTCGTCTTTGTAGGGGGAGAATACTACCAGAAGACTGTGTGAATCATAAATACACCAGATAGGTGCTGGGTATTACAAGTAAATGCAACTTTTATTTCTGAGAGATTGTAAGGTTGTGATAAGTCAGTGGTTTCAGCTTCTGTTCAGTGGGTGCATGGTGAGGAATAAATGGGTACAAATTATATATTTTGTGTACTTCTGCTGTATTTTATTTTTATTAAATAATATTGCATTGTAACATGTCAATTATTTGTATATTTCAAAAGCTTTCTATTTTAATTTTGATGTGGGTGCATGGGTGTTTACTTTCTCTTGGATGGGATCATCTACTATTTTTTATTTATTTTTATTTCATTTGTATTTGTTTTAACTGAATACATCATGGCTGGTCAGTTTGTTTCTTGATGGGATGGATTTAGCCGACTACTTGCTTGTACATGCATGTATGCATTTGTACTTTGTAGACTTTTAGACTAGTCCAGTCTTGTTTGAGGTTAAAGGTCCAGGAACATGGGTCTTTGACTGTGACTTTCTGATAAGGATGTCTGCACATATGCTCCACAATTGTACACATTCAGGTTCTTAGTGACATTAGTCCCCATTAGCCTAGTTAGGTGGAGTTTTCACAGTGGTCCATGATGAGAACACTTACCCCCGGATTCACCAATCTTCCATGTAGGACTAACACTATCCTGTACAGAAGCACCTGTGTAGGAGCAGGATGGCAGCACGCCATGCATAATAATGAAGGAGCGCTGCCTGAGCTCCTAGCCTTACATGGAGCGTGTACGAGTGCAGGGTGCGTGTTGGAGAGCAGAGCTCTCAAAATAAACATGTCCCTGCAATGTAGAACAGCAGAAGCTGTTAAGAAATGAGCAATATTGCTCATAGGTGTCCTCATATCCCCAACAACAGTCCCCCACGTGTACAACAGGAACAGGACATATAAATTCAAAGAAGAAACCTTTTTATATATTTTTTTTAATCCGATTAAAGCTAACCGTAGGTGCTTGGGTGTGCCCATCGCTTAGCTACGGTTAATGCAGCTTAAATTGCTGAAGAGGATAACAAGGAAGATATATGTAAATGAAGCAGTATAGCAATAGTGTAGTGGGCAGAACACTAGCCTTACAAGCAGGCATTCCTGCTTCGAGTCCCACTGCAGCACATGTCATTTTCCATGTGAAATCTATATATGAAAATTTTTTTGCTGTTTAACCTACTAAATAACATTTAAAAGTGAACTGGAGTACTGCATTAAATGCACATGTGAAGTGTCATTGTCATAAAGAAAAAGGTACTAGTAAGCAGGTGTAAGCACAAATAAGCAGTAGTTTGCATATATAAGCACTAGTAAGAGTGTTTAAGTACATTTGCATGGGGGTAAGCATTGCCTACACAGATTAAGCAAATTAGAAGCTAACTTGAGTATAAGAAACTGTAACCGGAAGTAAGTACTGCTTAGCTCCGCGCAAACTCGCCTACAACTGCTTTAAAGTGCCTTAACCACTCTGTATCCAATAGCCCGTGTTCTGTCCAACAACAAAATAAACAGCCACTGCAAGGTTTGAAACTAGGACCCTGCACACCATACACAAAATGATTTACCACTAAGCCATGACAGATATACAAAACTCTGATGTTTTCAGAAACATATCATCCAGCCCAGTCATGCAACAGTACAGAGAATGTATATCAACATCTATATGTATGTGTGTGTGTAAATATATTAATACCTAAACAGATACAACATATCTAATATGTAGATAGAGATATATATGTATATTTATAAATATTTACATATATATATATATATATATATATATATATATATATACATAAACATATATTCATGCAAATGCCTACATTGACACACACACACATATATATATATATATGTATATATATATATATATATACACATATATATATATATATAAATATATGCACCTATATGTCTACATATACACAGCACAATACATATATGTACCCAGATATATAGCTTTGTGGGTAAATATGGACATAGTCATACATATGTAAGCTGTTATAAGCTATATAGGTATATGTGGCCATACATCTGTAGACAGCAATGGTAGATTAACAAAAACAGATATGTCCACGTGCAGCATTAATGGGGTTGAGAGGCCCCAAACAATATATGTCTTGTATGAATAGGCATACCCCCCAGCCAAACACGTCCGGCCTGCAATACACTACCAAGTGTTGCAGATCCCATAACAAGGACCTGACATGACATGGGTACAAGATGTTAACAGTACGACATCCCACCTGTATGATGTCAGGCTGGTATTGGTAACATATCATGCAGTACAGTCTGGCTCCCATAGGAATTGTAAAATGTGGAAGCTATCAACATCCCCAGGATACAGATACATAGACATATATCTGCAGACACAGATGTATCTATGCATATAATTACATATATATAGATATATATGTGACTACACATACACATGCAGAAATGTACAGTAACATGCATATGTAGAAGGTGCACAAAATATGGAACAGCCACTATGCCTACAGTTCACACCTGAACAACTGGACACTGTATGGGTCACCCATACAAATGACAATCATTACCTGCAACATATACCCACAGAGAGTTCTTAGGAAAAAACACCACACACAGGTTTGCAGGAATGGAAAACCTTTATTTGTGTACTATTATAGTTCTATATACTATTGCTACTGTAATTGGGATTGTCTTCACA
Source organism: Protopterus annectens (assembly GCF_019279795.1). Taxonomy (NCBI): domain Eukaryota; kingdom Metazoa; phylum Chordata; order Ceratodontiformes; family Protopteridae; genus Protopterus; species Protopterus annectens. Next base: position 53,893,343 of record NC_056738.1, on the reverse strand, counting down.
GACATGGTGTGCGTTGGAGGTCACATCTGCTTTCCACATGTGTGCCATTGGCTACTGACAGAGATTCTAAGGACATCATAGTAAAGTACCACTGCTAGCATGTACTGCCCCTGTCAACTGCAGTGGATATATTGACCAATATGTGTGGACATTCTGACACACTCTGTACAGTCCAGAGGTATACACAGAACCCCTTAGTGCAAAACATGTGTAACATGCTGACAATATGGATGTTAACAGCCATGTAGATGGGTATAACACATAACAAGTGGTATACATATGCCACCATAGGTTATGCATTCACACACACCTGTCTGGCTTGACACATAATAACTGCTGGTACAGGGGTGCCATGGCCACATACTACTCACTAGATATTGACATACAGCTGTACAGCATCCCACTGCTCTGTCTGACATACAAGACTGTTAAGGGAGGCCTGGCAGCAGTACATCTGGCAAGTATCTGCACATGACATCTCATTGGGAAAGTACACTAAGCTGCTCGGCATGTAGCAATGCACTATGCAGGCTACAGGCAAACTGGCTCAACACTGGCCTACATCTCCTATGTGGGAATGCACATGTACCTGCTTATATAGGAGACTGTACAGGCATGTCACAGCACAGGGTAAGATACACCTGTGTGAAAGTGCATAACCACAACCAATGAGAACACAGCCACAGCCACATATGGCAAGCTATCATAATATTACAGTATATGGACTATCTGTTCAACACCATCCTCGTATGTGCCACTCACACACAAACCCTACATATACTGGGCTGCTACACAGTTTGGTCTGATGGCTGACTGTGGTATGGGACATGTGTGTGTATGGCCCTTCAAACATGTAAGCCAATATGGTAACATACAGTAGACCAGCATGTAACATCAGATAGGAAGGGACATAGGACATTGACAACTACCACAGTCTGTACACAGGCCAAGGTACATATTAATAATGAATACATCATGGGCTACAAACAGATGTCCTATGCAGCTTGACTAAAGAAACTCCAGCTCTACTCAGTTGCTTACCGTCTACTCAGAGGCGATCTATGCCTGACGTACAAAGCCATGTCAAACCCAGAATTAATGGACATGCTCCACCTCAAAAAATCCAAGTCCCTTAGAGCTACATGCTCCAGGGACCTAAACCTCAGCACAAAAATAAATAGGACATGCTGGAGGGACATATTCATTTCCAAGAGGCTCCCCTCACTCTGGAATAGAATCCCAATTCATGTTAGACATAGCCCCTCGCTGACCCTCTTCAAGCGAACTTTGGCCGCGTGGATGGGAAATCACAAATTCACCCCTGGGATCTCTCCTGTGTCCCTGCTAGACAGAGGCACAGTAAACTAATCTTAAAAGGGTACCTTCTGTGACCTATAAATAAATAAGGTAACCTGGTCACCAACACGATAAACAACCTTGAAATTAGACAGTATGATGACCCAGAAGGTAAAACAACAAAGCATAGAACCGAAGCTGTCACAGGAAACAGAAGTTTAATCCACAAGCCACAAACAGTTCACATAAATGCCTCCAAATACACAGTACGTTTTCGTTTCTCCTACTTCATCAGATGTGGGCTGCTTCCAATGCTAACACCTTTTATAGAGCACATTGTTTCAATTAACAAATCAGCTTTGCTAAGCAATCAACATGAAATTGAGAAAAAGTGAAAAAAGTTTTACTTATTTAGTATTTTTTAATTCATTCATGCATTTACCAAAATTTAACACAGTTTTAAAAGTGAATGGTTATTTATAATAAGTATGTGATTTAGTAATGTATTGATACACACCTTTAAATTTTTATCATATAAAACATAAAATGTTAACATCAGGTTAAAAGCACAAAAGCACTTTTTTCACTTTTTCTCAGTTACAAGTTGATTGCTTAGCAAAGCTGATTTGTTAATTGAAACAATGTGCTCTATAAAAGGTGTTAGCATTGGAAGCAGCCCACATCTGATGAAGGAGGCGTTTATGTGAACTGTTTGTGGCTTGTGGATTAAACTTCTGTTTCCTGTGACAGCTTTGGTTCTATGCTTTATTGTTTTACCTTCTGGGTCATCATACTGTCTAATTTCAAGGTTGTTTATCGTGTTGGTGACCAGGTTACCTTATTTATTTATAGTTTTTGTTGCTAGCCTTATGGAAGGTGAAACGAGCATGGAAGGTAATGACAGGACCAGCAAGGAAGAGGTTGGTCAAACCAGGAAATTGATTGGGCAGTTGTCCCAATTGATAGATCTTTTGACTCCACTGAGCCAATCAATGGTTGACTGTGTTAACAGGGCATTTGAGGGGAGGAACCAGGAAGTAAACGGCCGGCAAAAACGGCGAGAAGATGGGCGCAATGCTGGTGTATCTAATTCTTGTAGTTCTGCTTCAAATAACACTAATTTTTACAACACACCAAGGATTTTGGCAGGAAGAGGAGAAACTGATAGTAGTGGAAGAAGTGAACAAGTTGATGTATCAAAATTGGCCAGTTCGCCAGCTGGCAATGGGCAAAGTGAATCTGCAATGGACTTCCATAACTGGCTGAAGGATAGTTTTTTGGCAGATTTTAAAAACAAAACAGCCAGATCTGAACCAGTTTCTGAAAGCTACAGAGTGAAACTGGTCAGGTTTGAAAAACTGCTCTACAAATATAAATCACTGGACATTGAAAATGCCTATTTAACTGAATGCATTTCTGAAAATATAGTCCCCAAGGGACTAAGAATTTTTAAATTTCCCAATAATGTTGTGTTTGGTAGCAATATGTATAAAGAACTTGTAGAAATTTACAACAGATGTGGGCTTGATGTATTAAGATGTATGATAGTAGAAAACAATAGAGTGAAAGATGAGTTGTTAAAGGAAGTAGAAATGTTAAATGAATGTATAAAAGATGATTTGATTCACACCATTCCTGAGGAAAGAGTGAAGTATGACAACATTAGAAAGGACATAGATGGACAGTGCAATGAATTAATTAAACGTAAAGTAAAAAAACTTGAGAGAGACTTAAATGAGTATAAGAATGATAGTGCATACCCTAACCCTAAGGTAGGCGGGAGGCATTGGGAATGGAGGAACACTGAGGTAGGAAAAGGAAATGAAAATGTGAGGGTCAGTGAACGTGGGATAGATTTGGATGATTTTAGAGATGATTTTTGTGAGGAACAACCTTTAAGGAGATCTGAAAGGTTAAAGAATAGGGATGGATACCAAAATGAAAGACAGGACTCGAAGGGGGAGGATGAGGTACTGAATATGGTTAGTACCAACCACCCTGACTTAGAAATTTCAGACATTGTTCAAGATGAAATTAACCCTTTTAAATTTATTAAGTGTTATTTTAGTATTTATAATTTTAGTCACATAATTTTAACAAATGAACATTTTAGTTTACTAAGCAAGGGTATCAAATTTATTCCTTGGAACAGAGGAGATCTTGCTAGAACATTAATGGATGTAAAGGAATTTACTAGAAAAATTAATTTTCCAACCATTTTTAGTCAGAATATTAAATATGAACCAACAAGAATGACTAGGAGAAGTGTATTTAATCCCCCTACATCCCCAGATAAAAAACTTGGAAAATATAATAGAAAGAGGGGTTAGGGATAGTTTTAATAAGGTAAAATACAAAAATAACCTGAACCCACTTGAAAGCAAGACCTTAAAAGAAATTAGGGGTGACAAAAATCTAAGAATTATGAAACCAGACAAGGGTGGCAGAATGGTTCTTATGGACAATATGACTTATGAGGGGAAAATGAATGAAATTTTGAGGGATCCTGATAAATATTCCAATGCGTCTGTAAATGAAATTAATATAGCGTACAGACGTATAGATATGGTACTAGAGGAATCATTGGTAGATGGTTTAATAGACAGTAAGACATATGGTTACTTAAAAGTGGAGAAGCCAAGAATACCCACCATGTTCGGGATTCCGAAAATACATAAGGATGAAATGAATCCACCCTTGTGACCAATAGTTTCGGCTGAAGGATCTAAAACCTTACCACTTGCTAAGTTTATAGATGGGAAATTGAAGGCAATATGGGTAAAAAGGTGTAATATATTAAAAGACTCTTGGGATTTTTTAAGAGGTTTAAAACAGGATTTATGGAAAGAGCATCTAAGATTTTTGACTATAGATGTAGTAGACTTGTTTTCAAGCATACCCCACGAACAAGGATTAAAATTACTGGAAGAAATAGTGTTTGAAGATAACACTTTAAAGTCATAATGAATGTACAGTAATTATGCAGTTGATTGATCTGGTTCTAAAGTACAACTTCATTTATTTTAAGGGAGAATACTTTCACCAGATAAAGGGAGTAGCAATGGGGCAGCCTGTGCCCCTACATATGCGAATCTGGTTTTGGCTAAATGGGAAGAGAAATTTGTTTTACAATCACAATATAAGAGGTGTTGGATACAATATAAGAGATTTTTGGATGACATTTGTATTCTTTGGGTGGCACCGAGTGAACAGGTACCAGTATTTATAGATTTTTTAAATACAAGTACAGATTTTTTAGAATTCACTTATTCCTTGAGTGAAGATACCCTAGAATTCTTGGACATAGAAATATATAAAAAAGACAATACATTTCAGTCCAAGGTTTATAGGAAAAAGACCTATTCAAAGTCTTACCTACACTATAAGAGTGCTCATCCTATGCATTATAAAAGAAATATAGTAAAAGGCCAGTAATTAGGTCATGTAGGATGACTTCAAATGATGATGATTTTATGGAAGAAATGAATGTTCTTAGAAAAATGTTTAAGAATAGAAGTTATCCTGACTGGTTAATAGAAAAGACGGAGATAGAGGTGATGGAAGGTAGGAAGAGTAAATTTAAACCTATATTGGGTATAGATGCTACTGAGAAGGAAGTAAATACAAAAAATGTGGATGAGAATTTTAGTAATGCATTGGTATTAGAGTACAATGCCAGTTCAAGGATAGTGAGAGAAATAGTTGAAAATTAATGGAATAGATTCATAGCTTTCACTGATTTGGACAACATTTCGAAAAGTAATTTAAAAGTAGTATACAAAAATTCCAATAACCTCAAAAAACTATTGGAAGGTAATACAGATACCCGATATTCTAATAGGAGAATAAAGAAGGGAACATTTAAATGTGGTCATTGTTCGCAATGTACCTATGTTATAAACAAAGAAGAAGTTTTTATAGAAAGTAGAAACATAAAGCTAGAAAGTAGGGACTTTAATAATTGTGATTCTAAAGGCTTGGTATACCTGGCATTGTGTAAGACATGCCAAGGTTTTTTATGTTGGAAAAACAGAAAGGAAACTAAAAAGGAGAATATATGAGCATATGTATGACATACAGGTAAAAAAGGAAACAAATGCACTGTACAAGCATACTAAGGAATGCCCGGAGGCACAATTTACATTTTATGTTATTAAGAGAGTAGACATAGATAAAAGGGGAGGGCTGTGGGAAGAAAGAATAGAATATAGGGAGCTGTACTGGCAACTATTACTAGAGGCAAACAAAGCCCCTGGTCTTAACGAAAATATCTCCATACCCCCCCTTTTGAAAATAAGATCAGCCAAATTGTAATATGTGTCCAATAGGAATTTCAAGAAAGTTGCTCAAACCTTACTTATAAAGAGTCCTACATGCTTTATAAACTCTCTACATACTTTTTACTAAACATATTTTTTGTTAAGTAATTTTTATTTAATGTTCATTTGAATGCAATTTTAATAACATGTTTTTAATAAGTTTTTTAATCAAACAGTAATAAATTAATTTTTAACATATGTATGTATTTATAGACCAAGCATATATTAAAGTAGGCATTTTTAGAACTCACTTTATGTAAGTTATGTTTTAAGGAAAAGGGAATAGTTTGTTATTTTGTTGTTCCTTGCAAAATCTTTGTATGGCCACTAGATGGTGCTAAATGGATTAGTTTTTGCAGAAGTATTTCTTTCATCAAAGGAAAGTTTCATTTCATTTTTTACTTATTTAGTATTTTTTAATTCATTCGTGCATTTTACCAAAATTTAGCACAGTTTTAAAAGTGAATGGTTATTTATAATAAGAGTATGTGATTTAGTAATGTATTGATACACACCTTTAAATTTTTATCATATAAAACATAAAATGTTAACATCAGGTTAAAAGCACAAAAGCACTTTTTTCACTTTTTCTCAATTACAAGTTGATTGCTTAGCAAAGCTGATTTGTTAATTGAAACAATGTGCTCTATAAAAGGTGTTAGCATTGGAAACAGCCCACATCTGATGAAGTAGGAGAAACGAAAATGTACTGTGTATTTGGAGGTGTTTATGTGAACTGTTTGTGGCTTGTGGATTAAACTTCTGTTTCCTGTGACAGCTTCGGTTCTATGCTTTATTGTTTTGCCTTCTGGGTCATCATACTGTCTACCTTCTGTGACCAACTTACAGAGGCACAGTAGGCCAATCTAATAGGGAGGTAGAAGCCAAATACACTTTGGCTAGGCTTATAAATGCCCTAGGGCAGATAGCCTACTATCTACCTATGAACCTATAATACACACACTGTCAACATTCACCATAAGTACACAAACCTCAATACTGTACAAACAACCACAGTATGTTCAGGTTATGTCATCAAATATAACCCCCACTGTACATAACATGTGTAACAGTCTGACATCTCCCTGTCTTATCAGATATGATGACACTAATTATGGTGTACAGCACATATGCACCTCTTCATGCACAACATATGTACAAAGGTTGACAGAGTTGTGGCTGGCAGCACATACACAGGGCCAGTATTGACATGTTGCTGTGATAACCTCATACATTTACTGTTGTAACAGGGTTTGTTGCAACATATATCCTATGAGGAATATGTAGTCGGTAACTGTCACAGCTTCCACGATCTACAGACCGCAATCCTCACACTACCTTCTGCAGTCCACAGCTAGATGCTCCATGGGTAACACATGAAACCAACAGCACAACACACTGTCCGGTATGCAGATGATCCTGCAGATGGGGATTCCTCATAAACATAGAACTGACATGGTAGGTATTAAGACGTGTAGGACAGCCATATCCACACAAACTCTGTTAAACCAGCATTACTCCAAATGCAGTATAGCAGCACTTACAGTCTGTAGTCATGTCAGGCACATCCCCCTACTGTGTGCTGCCCTGTTTCCACAGTGTATGTTGTTAGAGGTAAATCCCCAACCCATCTGAGATGTTGTTGCCAAACAACAGATCTACTTCCTACTCACAGTGAATGAAAAGGGCCAACACCAACATGATGTTCCTAGATATTGGAGTGTGTTTCCATGCAATTGGCTATGGGAATGTTACTACAGCTGTTCCACAAGCAATCAGCTAGGGGAGGTCTGCAATCCATGCAGAGGCCATCAGCTGATCATGAGCATCACTTAAAATACACATGCTCCTGCCTAGACAAAGCAGGTGTAGGTCTACACATCCACCAGAGAGGGAGTGGGAGAGGCAGTCAGAGGCAAAGACAAGTCAGGGAGGGGTGAGAGAGTAAAACCTAAGCATGTTTCTGTCACAAACCTACCAGCATAGGGTATCAAACTCCCAACGACTATGTTGTACTAGTACAGGTCTATGCAATTATTGGATGTGACACATGGGTTTTCTGTTGTGGAGCCCTCAGAACATATATATGATGATGAGTGACATCTGCAACAGGGATACAGTAGCTATACGGTAGGTGACGTACACGTGCCTGTCCGCATGAAAAGGTAACAGCGTCAGCACAGCCACACTCTCACAAGGACACACACACACATTGACACACTTGGCAGGGCCAAGAGTACAACTCATCAGTAGTGGGATTGCCACAACACATCAATGTGCAGGTATCACTTGCACCACACGATTCATACAGAGGTTGCATGGACAAAGGGTATGAGGAGGTGTCTGACATCAGACAGCATGCTTCAGTATGCCAATGGGGGTTGTAGTGAGTGTGGATATGAACATATATACCATGCAACACATACCCAAACAGACAGGGTGCCAGTACTGGCATGCATGGGTGCATGTCTGCACTGGTGTGTGGTGGATGACTGTGCCAGCTGGCTATACATGGCTAGGTGATGAGTATCCCTTGGCATCAGGCCATATGACAATGGCCTGCATTGTGGCTTAAGGCTGTAGTTTCTGCATTTGCCCACACAGGTGGGTATTGTATCCCCCATCCAGTCACTTGGGTGACTATTGTGTGTGGCCAATGCTGTGCATCACTTGCCATGTATGTGTTCCTTAGTCCATGACATGGACAGTGTTTGGGATGTGTGCATCTCCCACATGCATGTACAGTGACATGTGGAACTGTACCTGGGGTGTCTGGCCCATGTTGTAAACACAGATTATCATCAGATGTGTCAGTCTTGCCCACCTGTGGTGGGAACTGGTAAAGGGCAGCAGGTTTACCCTGCACCTACATTGATAGCATGCTAACAGCATTCCCTGGTTTCAGTGGCATCTGTCCATACAGGGCATGCTGTCAGGCATGGTATGTCCTTTGTGGGTCACATGTGATGGCACCACAGGTGTTGCAAGTGTCCATTTGGGAACATGGGGTAGGTGCGCTGTCTGCATGTACATGCATATTGGACAGAGGGACAGGGAACCATGCCTTCTGTAGCCCACTGCTATTACTCCATAGCTGCTATCAATGGCCAATATGCAGTGTACTACCCACATATTGACTGTTGCTTAGGCATGTGTGTATGTATGAGACATGGGTTGAGAGTGTGCCCTGGGTAATACAGGGGTTGCTAACTGTGACTGCCTGGCCTTGATGTCACATGTATGGGTATGGCTTTGCACACCAGCCTCTCAGCTATTTCACATCTGTTATCCCTGTACGGTGGACATTGTGATATATAGTAGGGCCACCATATAAGAAATATGGAAACTCACTCCACATTGGCCCCAGACACACACACACACACACACACACACACACACACACACACACACACACACACACACACACACACACACACACCTGTCATGTCTGGGAGTAGAACCTCTACCTATTTAGTTTATTATTCTACAGCACTACGCAGTTATAGTACACACCACCAGGGATTACTGGAAAACCCCTTCCCCAAAGGTGTATTTTGTAATGAATGACATCAGCAGGATTGCCAAAGTAGGCCATTTGAAATGTACTGCATGTGACTAGTTTAAAATGCATTGCTCCCTACACAGACAGTGACACACACATAAAACATCCACAACTGACATGCGTGGGTATAGAACCCCTAAGAGAGGTCTATATCACACTACAGCATGGAGCTATTATAGGAAACACCACTGGGATTACTGGAAAACCCCTTCCCCAAAGGTTTATTTCACAGTGAATGACATCAGCAGGATTGCCAAAGTAGGCCATTTGAAATGTATTGCATGTGACTAGCCTAAACTGCATTGCTCCCTACACAGACATTGTAACACACACAAAACATTGGCAACCGCCATGGGTGGGGATTGAACCTTAACACAGTTCTAAATCACACTACAGTAGTACGCAGTTAAGGCATCCACTAAAGAGATTACTGGACTACAACCTTTCCAGAGGTGTATTTCTAGGTGGGTGACATCAGCAGCCTTGCCAAAGTTGAGCATATGAATTGTAGGGAGTGTGAGTACCCTAAAAAGCATTGCTTTCTACACAGACAGACACACACACACCCTTGCCATGTCTGGGGTTAGAACATGTACCTAACTACTTTATCACACAACAGCAATATGCAGTTACAGGATGCACTAAAGAAATTACTGGGGTACAATCTTCCCAGAGGTATATTTCTAGGCAGATGACATTAGCAGCCTTGCCAAGGTTAAGCATTTGAATTGTTGTGAGTGTGACTACCCTAAAAAGCATTGCTCTCTACACAGTCAGATAGACATGCACACATACAGTTGCCAAGTCTGGGATTTGAGCTCCTACTTAACTAGCTTATCAGACTATAGCAGTACACAGTTATGGGACATGCCACAGAGATTACTGGGCTACAACTCTCCCAAAGGTGTATTTCACATTGGATGACCTCAGCAGGCTTGTCATAGTAGGGCTATGGGGAGGGCAGTGTGTGTGCATGGACCATAACCCATTCATATATGGGTTGACACACCACATGCAGGCACACACAGGGTCATATTTTACAGCTATGTGTATACAGCTGCTAGATGACTACTTCCTTGTACAGTCATGTTGCACAGCTGGTATGTGCACCACATAGTCTGTAATGCTGACAGATACTGGTGGATAGTATCTGCAGTGAGTGACATCTGCACCTCATGTGTTTGGGGCCCTTTGGCTGTGTGCTGGGTGGGACAGGCCTGGATGGCTCCTTGTCACAGTCACCCACTTCCACACATCTATGTCCATCTACCTTTGGCTTATTATAGTGTGTTGTCCATACATATATGTCTGTATTCCTATCCACTGTGTGTGCAAGGCATGAGTGGTGCATACTGACATGTGTTTGCACTAACAGCTGTGACTGCCAGATAAATCTGGTCCACTGGTGTTTGCAGACATGGCCTTCATGTGTTTGTGTGAGCATGCCCAGTATGACCTTTCAGTATGTTGCTAACTGACATTGCCTTCATTTCTCTAAGTGTGTGAGCATGTCCAGCATGGCGGTCTGTATTGCATGTGTGGATCAAGTCCAGGTAGTGTGTACTGCAGTGCCGACCTTTGTGTTGTACGTCAACAGGAAGCATGCTGTCTCTGCAGGGTATCCATCGATCATTTGGCATTAACTGTTACTACATTTCCGCCTAATGGGGGGGGGCACCTGACTGTTTCTACATTTCTACACAGGATTGGGGGGCACACCTGACTGTTGCTGTATGTCTACTTAGGATGGGGGGCACACCTGACACTTGTACACATTTGCTAGGACTGTACTGGTATGTCGGGTACTCCATTTCAGTCTGTAGTCTTACCTATCATGCTGGCTGGAGGCATACCAGTGTACTACAGATCTTAGCTTTTAATTACCTACATATTAGTTTCTGACTTCCTAGCCTTCACAACTGACATCCCACTGCCTGGCCTGCTGTAGTCTGTCTGTGTAGGCCTGGGGGTGGGGGGTTAACCATAGAACTCATTCAGAGGCCATGGCACAGAATTTGTTTGTGTTTGTATACATCTGTCCTGCTGGCTGTGACTGTTGTTGGGTATGTGACCCCCCCCCCCACCAACTGGCATGTGTGAGTCACTTACCTTGTGGGTGTCCCAGTATTGAGGGTGGTGCTGCAGGGTTGCCTATGTTGGATGCACATAGTACACTCCCTACACATGGTTAGGCACATGTAGTGTAATGTTTGGCATCCCATTTATTGTATGTGAGAGTCAGAGAGAGGTGTTATTCCCTGGGTCCCTCCCATGTCAGTGTATGTGCATTGCGTTGCCTCTTTACCAAGGCAAGGGTATACTGGGCATGCCTCCTTCTGCCTACTGGGGCAGGCTCAGGTTGTTCCTCCTCTAAGTCACTCTGTGCCTGTGCAGGCCTTGGCAATGGTGTGGGGTTGTGTGGCCATGCCCCATGCTGTTCCTGCTGCAGCTGTTTCTGCAGGATCATATTGTGTAGCATGGCACATACAAGGACAATTTGGGTACATGTAGCTGGTGAGTACTGCAAGGCTCCACCGGATGTGTCCAGGCACCGGAACCATGACTTGAGCATCCCAAACACATGCTCTATTATGATTCTTGTTTGTGCATGTGCCTCATTACGGAGTTCTTGTTTGGGTGTGTGTGCATTTCTGATGGGTGTCATCAGCCACGTCTGAAGTGCGTATCCAGCATCCCCCACTAGGTGACCAAGTGGGATGTCCACAAATTGGCAAATCTCTGGTACAGCTGTGTCAGATGCCAGATGTGGGAATCGTGATAGCTTCCAGGGCAGCCAGCACAGACGTTCATTGTTATGCCCTGGGCATCACACATGACCTGGCAGTTGATGGAGGTGAAGACCTTGCGGTTGATGTAGACCCTACCGCGCTCACCGGGTGGTGCTTTGATGCATATATGCATGCAGTCTATTGCACCCACTACCTCAGGGTATTCTGCTATTTGGTGGAAGAGATGCATATTGCTGGCCAACACCTCACGGATGTTGGGGAAATATACGTGCTCACTGACATTTGCTGACATGGCATCAAGGAATTGGTGGAGCACCCTGGATGCTGATGCCTGTGAAATCCCCATTATATCCCCAGTTGGCCTTTGGAAGGTACCTGTAGCTAGTATTCTTCGGCCTACACATACCTTGGAATCCACTGGGATTGGTTCCCCTCTGTTAGTTCTGTGTGTCAGGCATGGCCGGCACAGCTCAACAATTTGCTGTAGGAGGTCCCTGTCTATCCTATAGCGCATCACTATCTCCAGCTCATGTAGCCCTTGGTAGGTTACCCTGGGTCTGTACACTCTTCTCCATCTCCTCACTGTGGGTTGCTTGGAAGCATTCACATCCTCACCACCCTCAGCCTCTTCCACAAGTTGTATGATAGCTATTGCAGCCCCTAACATTTTGCTGTTGTGAATGTTAAAAGTTCCCCGCTTGTTTACACCGGTGGTGTAAAACCAGAGGGGTAGATGTTTGCATAGTTTATAGTAGTGTTCTGGGCTGGGATGGTCTGCAGCCTGTGTAACTGGCTGATTCTGATACATTTCACCTGCCAGCTAAGCTAGTACTCCTTGATTAACTTCCTACTGCTGTTTTCCCTTCCCATTGCCTTCTTGATTAAGCCCGGGGAACTCCTCACAAATAGAGTGCTCAAATGTACACACTGCTGCTATTTCCTGTTTAACTTCTTTTTCCTCCTGTAAAATCTGGTGCGCAGCACGCACACCCGCTTAGGCTTTGTAAGGACTGCTAGGCAGGTTTAGACACACCCCTTAACTTAGCTGTGCTAAGCTAGGAGCAAACCCAAGCCACAGGGCTCCAATCCACTTACAGTATGCCTGACACACACCCACAAGATGTCACCAGGCTTGCACAAAGCTATTCCTACTCTTACACTGTTGGGACCTGACTCATATGCTTGGGCAAACTGGGATTCACTATCCTTCCCCTCATTTGCATAGGATTGCTTGCTAATGCATCATTATATGTCTCACACTGAGCCTCCCCCCTTAGCAACCACTACTCACTGGCCAGGTTGTCTTCTGCCTGCCATTGACTTGCATGGCAAAATACTGATTTTAGTTAGAATGCTTAATTAAGGTTCATTTTGTTATTTTCCCCCGATCCCATTTGCGCGCTGCTGCCCTACACTTAAACAGCTGAGATCAGCTAAAAAAAAATAAAAGTTTATTTTTTTTTTTTTTATATTGTTTGCAATGCCAATGGCCTTATACTTGGCCAGTGGCATGCTTACTCCATGATATGCAGCCTTTATTTGGAGCTGTCATAGCTAAATTTTGGATTTTGCAGAAATGTACTCGGTTACTAACCGAGTACATTTCTGCTGATTGCACTAGTCCTGCACGGACGGTCACAAGCTTCCTGGATCCCAAAATCACCTAATTTGCATAGATTTCTCCTGCAATGGGGTGATTTGCATACAAGAGGTTCGTCCGTGCAAGATTAGTGCAGGAGCTCTCGTGCACGCCCCTGCAGGCTGTTCCTGGCTTGCACGGCAGACTTATTGCCTGCTTGAGCTCCTGCTCACTCTGTGCAAGCTTTTGAGAATCTGAGGGTTAGTGTCTCAAAGCTTATTAACACTTGGTTTGCATGATTCAGACAACATACAGTCACAGATAATCAAGCCTATGTAGTGGAAGACTGAGATGTTGATTGATTTCTCCGGCTTTTGCAATTTTTATGTGGAGCTTAACCAATTTGCTGTTATTCATAGATAATTGTGGATATAACTGCAGTCTAGGCATGTATGATGATGCAAGAGATTGTAATTTTGCTACCCTGTCCTTTGTTATATCATCTCACACCAAGTTCCCTGATGTTGTTTGCTTTTTTTTTTTTTTTTATTACCTTGCACACTCACAACTGCAGGCAGTATAGAGGTAGCAAACTCCTGTCATACTTCAAGAAAGTGCAGGAAAGGATGACTGCCAGACAAAACTGTGTTTTCTTCTATTAACCTAGTGAACTTGGGAATCCTGAGGCAATGTAGCAACTGTCACAGGTACACAGACAACCCTCTCCTCTTATCTCCTAACACTCAGACTTGCGAGAGATGCACTTATATATCCAAACTGGGAGCCACTCATTCTCCAGCCAAGATCAGAATAGCTGGTCAAGAGGAGAAGGTCAGCACTTGCACCACTCTACATGGAACACATAGCCCTCCAGAACACACATCAACATTGCCTTCAGATAAAAACACAAACGACACACCCAACTTCATGGAGGCTCTCAATAAAAATCTATTCAAACAGCAGAGACCTCCAAGGCAGAAATGCACTCGACCACCACAACACAACACTAATTACAAGACACATAACTCTCCTAAACAGTGTTCCACTCAACCAAAGCCCCTAAGGCAAAACACCATGCCCAACACACTAGTCATAAGTGAATTGATAGTGAGGCACACTGATGTCCCACTCATAAGGTTGAATAAGGAAAAAGTAACAGTCAGCTGCCTGTCAGGTGCCAGGATCCACCACATAATGCATGCACTCAGGTCTCTCAACAACAGGTACAAATATGACTCTGTCATTGTACATGTAAGTGTGAATGACCTGAGACGTACCTCCCTGGACTACATGAAAAGAGACATGGAGGAGCTCTCGGATTATGAGACCAGGCGGATATGACCCTAGCCATGAGCAGCATCCTACCATCACCCAGAATGATACCACACTACAAGCAGAAAATTATTGATTTCAAAAACTGGCTAAGTTCTTGGTGTCATTCTAAGGGGATCCAGTATCTGTCTGCCTGGGATGACATGATTGACAGACCTCAATGCTTTGCCAGAGATGGCATGCATCTGTCACCCTTGGGCTTCCAGATACTGGCCAAGGCTCTTTCCACCCCTATAGTGCCTTTCTTAGGTGGTGTTCCAAAGACCAAATTACCACCATTACAGCTACATACAAATGAAATCTGAGGGTCATTCTACTTAATGCTAGAAGTCTAAATCTCAAAATGCACTTGCTCGAAGAACTCCTCAAAATGGAGAACATCAATATTTGTGCTGTAACAGAGACCTGGTTTAAAGCAGCAGAAAGCACCCCTAACTCATTGCACACCTTTTGGCCCCAGAACTTGGACCGAAGCTCCAATGGTGGTGGTGTTTCCATATTCATAAAAGATATGCACACCTCCAGACCGGTAGCCCAACATAATGCATCAGAGATACTTCAGGTGCAGCTATCATTGGGTAAGACTGTGATTCAAGTCGTAGCCTGCTATAGGTCCCCAACTATGTCCCAAGACTCACACTCCACATTTCTAAGCACCCTGGAGAATATTAGGGTTCAACCTAACACTCTCATACTGGGTGACTTCAACTACACCTCCATTAACTGGGAAAACTACTCATGTACCAATACACTTGCCTAATGTTTCCTGGAATTCATTAATTCCAATGCCGTGGACCAGCTTCTTCTTACCCCCTACTAGAGGTAGCAACATCCTTGACCTGGTCATTACTAACATGGGCAACTGTTGCTCTACACCAATAGTAAACTCCTCCCTGGTTAGATCTGACCACAAATGAATCACCTTGGAAATACACATCCCTTCCTCCCCACCCCCCGCAAAGGTAACCACCATGAAAAACTTCTCCAAAGCTAACTTTGGGCACCTAAAAACAGAGGTGGCTTACTTCACAGCACCCATACAAATGGAGAATAGTTGCATGACCACTGAATTATACACCAAAGCACTGTATGAACATGTACACAAATGCGTGGACCTCATCATACCCAATAGAACCAAGACACTCTCCTCCCAAAAAAGGAAGCCAATCTAGTAGTCCCTTGCCATAAACAAACTCAACAACAGAAGGAGGAAACTGATGTGGAATAAGGTGAAGTCTCATAACTGGAAAAATTCTCTTATCAGCCTCAACAAAAAGTTTAGATCCTTCATCAAATCCTGTAAAGCTAGGTATGAAAACAGGATTGCAGCATATAGTAAAGACAACCACAAGGTCTTCTATACTTATGTAAAGAATCTCCACAGCAATACCCAGATTTGCTCTGAGCTACTACACAATGGTACCTCCTATATTGAGCCAACAGATATTGCCAATATACTGGCCAACAGATTCAGTGCCAACTTTATCCCCCCCCCCAAGAACCAATCACAATACCGATAGATTGCCAGGCACCCAGTATTACTGCTGCACAGATTAAAACAACACTGTCCAAGGTCAAAGAATACAGCTTCTATGGGACCTGACAATATCCCTGGCTGTGTTCTACATGAACTACAGAGTGAACTGGCACCACACCTGTGTGCCCTGTTCAACCACAGCCTCACCTCAGGCTTTGTCCCTACTGAATGGCTCACTGCTACAGTCATCCCTCTCCACAAAGGAGGAGCTATTACAGGCTTTTGGAACTATCACCCCATTAGCTTGACTAGTCTGATATGGAAATCTATGGAATGCATCATCATGGACCTAATAAAGAAGGATAAAGGGAATCTCCAAACTCTGGATCCCACACAGTTTGGTTTTGTGAAGGGTAGATCATGCCTGCTGAACCTAGTCGACTTCTTTGAGTCAGTCACCAGGGCTGTTAATGAAGGCAAGGTGGTTCATACAGTCTACCTTGATCTGGCCAAGGCCTTTGATACCATTCCCCACTCAGCAGTTATAGAAAAACTCACTAAGCTAGGCATCAACCCATATATCACTAGGTGGGTTACAAACTGGCTCACAGATAGAACCCACAGTGTGAAAGTAGCTGACTCCAAGTCAGACTGCTGACCAGTCAGAGGTGGAATCCCACAGGGGTCGATCCTGGGTCCTCTCCTGTTTGGTATCTATTTCTCTGAAGTCCAGGTCAACATAACGGGACTCAGGCTGACAATGTTTGCAGATGATTGCAAGTTGGGAGCTATTATTAACTCCCCAAGTGATGTTGACATCCTACAGAAAGACCTCACTGAGACCAGTGACTGGTGTCAGAACCATGGCCTTAAGCTCAATGCCAAAAATTGTGTCATCATCCCCTTTGGGAAAACCCAGTTCCCATGAATTACCACATCGATGGTAGTCCACTGAACACAAAAGGCGTTATAAGAGATTTGGGAACACAGGTTGACAGCAACCTCTCTTTTGACCACCACATTGCCACTGTGGTCAGAAAGTCCTTCTATGTTGCACATGTCAATACTAACGGTTATGCATCCAGGAAGAAAGAGGTCATTGTCTCCCTCTACTCTTCCCTCATTAGACCAATCATTGAGTACAATGCCCCATTTGGCAAGTACCTCACTAGACACCTGCAACAACTGGAGAGGCTGCAAAAGTACCTCACAAAGAGGATCCTAGGCCCTAAACACTTGCCCTATATGGACAAACTCAAAAACCTCCAACTAGTCTCTCTCTCATATTGCCTACTTAAAGGCAATCTCTGCTTGATTTACAAAGCCATGTCTGACCCAGCTCTGTTAGATATACTGCATCTAAAGAAATACCAATCCCTCCACACCACATGGTCCAGAAACCTCTACCTCATTATCACAATCAACAGAACATGCTGGAGGGACAGGTTCATAACCCAGAGACTGCCCATGCTATGGACTAGACTTCCATACATGTCAAACTGAGCACCTCACTGGCCCTCTTCAAGAGAAATCTTGATGAGTTGATGGGAAATAGAAAATTCACCCCAGGGATCACTCCAGTGGCTCTACTCGACAGAGGAACTGGGAACTAAAGTCAGGTGGCATGATGGCAGGGTAATCTTTTGGGCTAGGCTTGTAAAGGCTCGAGGGCCATTAGCCTAGTACACACCTATGAACCTCTGAACCTAAACAGAAAGCAAGATAGGACAGTTTGGATTCAGATCAGGGAGTAGCATGGTCAATCCAATGTTGACAATGAGACAGATAGTGGAGATGTTAAAGATGAGGATGGAGTCCAAATGAGCATTCCCAGAATTGGACATGGCTGATTTGGGCAGCCCTGCAATGTACTGAAGTCTCTGAATCACTGATAGAATTAGTGCAGACTATGTACGACACAATGGCACAAGTACTAACAGTATTCAGACTTGCATAGGAGTTCTGAATGGGGTTGGGTGTGCTTAAAGGCTCAGCTCTGAGCTCACTGGTTGTAGGGCCAGGTCAACAAAGCTGATGTACACAGACGAAGTGGCATTACAAGCAGACTGTGAACAAGAAATTCAGCACAAATGACTGAGGTATGAATTCAAAACTGAAATCACATAGAATGAAACTGAGTGCAGACAAGACAGTTGTATTAGCAGCAAATGAAAAAAATCAGAAGCAGAAATTTGAGACTGAAGGGAAGATAGCAGAACAGGATAACAGTTTCATGTATTTAGGATGGGTGGTTGAGAAGAAGGCAAGTATGAATGGGGAGATGAAAGCTAGAAGCTGAGGGAGCAGTAGCCAAATGGCACAGAGTGTGAGGAGGTAGACTGTGACAGAATAATGTCAAAGAAGCTGAAAAATAAGGTGTCCAAATCTACATTATGACCAACACTTCTTTATGGTATAGAAACCTGGGCAGTGAAGGCTGAGCAGTTGAGGAAGGTGGAAGTGATGGAGATGAAGTGATTCAAATGATGGTTGTATGCACAATGTGGGACACATGAATACAATGGTGGCATCATTGAAGAAGCAAAACTCGCTTCAGTTTGCAAAGAATGTCAAAACAGATTACAGTGTTTCAGACACATGTTCAGGAAAATAGAAGTCAATTTGGTGATGAGGTTTTGGGAGAAACAGGGAAGAGGAAATGAGGATATTCAGCTAAGAGAGGGATGGATTATGTGACAGAAGACCTGCAACACTCAAGCATGACTCTCAAAGAAGGTAGGACACTAGTACTGAATCAAAAGAGGCTGCAATAGTTCACATGACACTCTGACCCCATGTAGAAAAATGGGGGAAGGGGGTAATGATGATGTTTATTATTACATGTTTGTGGTGAAGACATCTGGAATGTAGGTACTGTGTCTGAGATAACAGAACAGATTATGGAGATGGAAGTGCTGTTTTTGCTCATACTACATTCCAGGGATCACTGCCTTTTCTTGGCACCCCCTTACAGATATTTGCTGTGTTAGCTTCCAGCAAATGTGTTGTCATCTACCTTAAGAGCCTGCCTTTGCTAAGCTAACAGTAATGTAGCCCCATGAGGTTTGCACACAATGAGCTGAATTTTAACCTACATCACTTTGATCTTGCCATTTAGCTAGTCTGTGTGTGTGTGTGTGTGTGTGTGTGTGTGTGTGTGTGTGTGTGTGTGCGTGCACCTATGGTTATACATAACAGATGTGTACTGATTCATATGTTCATAGGAGGTTACTAGGCTAATGGCCCTAGAGATTCTTCCCCTTTTTACAGTTCTCCATTATGACTTTATTTAACAGCAAATGATCCTTTGTTCCATATGACTTTCTTTTATTACCCTTTTGTTCTATTGCCATGATTGAGTTTTCTTCTAAATGATTATAACCACTTGCTGGCATCACTTCCAGTTTGTAGTTTATACATTGTTGAAAGGTAAACTACTGGTCTATAGTTGTTAGCATAACTTGCAGGTTCATTCTTAAGTCAGAGTATTATTTTTCCTATTGTTAACCAGGTTGGTGTCTGTTCAGGGTGCTCATATAAATAGTTTTTAGTCATGGCTAAATCTTCATGTAAAGATGTTAATACTTTTAGCCAGAAGTTAGGTACTACATCTGGGACTGGGGTTTTCCAGTTAGGTGCTTTTCTTAACTTTATTTTAATCTCTCTAGCTGTTACTTCATCTCATTTCATATCCTGTACATTTGAACTTCTTATTCTTTCTTTTAATTCTTCTATCCATTTAGCATCTTTGTCATGTTCCACAGGGTCATCATAGATATTTCTCCAAAAGGTATCTATTTCTTCTTGTTTGGTGGAGTTTCAATTCCTTTTACTTGTTTCCTAAGTTTGCACTAAACTTTTTGGGGTCATTAATAGATTGCTTATTTTGTACTTTTCCTTTATATTTATCTGCATACTTTCTTAGTTTTTCTGCCTATGCTGTTATTTTTAGTTTATTATTTGAGATAGTGCACAATAGTTCATGATCTGTCCCGATACTGGGCATTACTTTTATCACATCTATTTTTGAGTATTTTTGTTGGTCTATTCCTCTTCTATACTCTAACAGTGACACTTCTTAATTGCTTTACAGTTTTCACTATTAGATACTTCCATGATGGCATTCAGTTTCTACCCTTCCTTTCCCTTACTGCCTTGTGTTTGTGTTGTAAGACTGCATCTCTTATTAATTTAGCTGCACAGTAATATATCCTGTTTACTTCTGTTATATCACATGAATCTCTATGGACAGTACTAATTACTGTGTTTATTTGTTTTATCAAACTTCTGACTCACTTTAAGGTACAGCTGGTGTACAGCTAGCTTCAAAGGTAACGTCACTCGCTGTCATTGTGGTGGAATAGATTGCTATTATCATATACTTATGTTATCATTAATATGTATAAATCAACTTACACATGTTGTCAGTCTTTGTTTTTATAAATTGTTTGCATTATAATCTGTCTGTGACATAAAGGAGGGGGATAGAATTCAACAATATACATATAGAGTTGTGTAAAAGACCTCCACTGACAAGGGGATTTCCCCATATGCAGTAATAACATATGGATAAAAAGGAAACAGTCTTGGTGAGCTATAGATACAGATAGAATGAAAATGTATCTGTAGTGTTATTTCTGACTGGACTGCAATATCTGTGGTATGTTTTTGGAAACCAAAAACTTCTGAGGATTTCGATATGTTTTTGTTCACTGACTAGTTTACAGATACTTTCTGATGCTTAGTAATATAGTAATAGTTGTTATTGCATGTGGTCTGATAGAAACAACATGATGATGGTTCACTGTTTATTGTGTTGGTGTGTTGCCATGAGTGTATAACAAACAATTCATTTTAATATGCTGACTTTTTTCTTCACTGTTTTTATACAACTTCCATTATGTGTGCTGCATATCATATTATAAGAGTAAGATTTGTTATGTGTAATACTGACTTTGGTTTTATATGACAAGCATCTGGCATTCATTGAATACACATGCTCCTTCTGTTTGGATGTGTGTGTAACTGTTGACCACCATTACTATGGCGCATTGGTTGTGTGGTTATTCCTTACTTGTTATGATATCCACTGCCATGGGTTTAAATCCCAAATGTGATCTATGCAACTTTTTAATGGGTTCAGGCACCTAGGCTGTGAGACAGTTCCCTGTGGTACATTTGACTGGGGACACATGGCTGAAGTTACAGTCAGCTGCAGAGAAATATGGCTGTTTTCAAATTCCCTGTGGGAAACAGAAGCACATACTGCCATGCTCGCAGCTTTAATAACCAAATGCATGGAGACAGAAGAAGTAATGAGTGTTGTGCTCAGTTTAGAGTACATACTTATGTAACTACAACATGTAGAAGTGTGCTACAGCATGGAAGAAATCATGCAGGCTACTGTAGTCACATTTATGCTCCAGTATGCGTTGTAGGTAATGTTCCCTAGAGAACATAAAGGTGGTAATGGTTCACACGCACTAATTATAAAGGTACTGCCCATTGTGCACTGCATTTGTACTGCTACTGACATGCCCTCTGGCCAGCCTGCTGCTGATGCCTGCCATATTGCCTGCTGTCTCATGTTCCCTTGGGGACCATGGACATTGTTTTCCCCCTGTGACTTTGGTTCTTGAAGTTGTGGGCATGGCAGCACATTCTTCTCTTTGCTCACAAGGAATTTGCAAACAGCCATATTTCTCTGCAGCTGTCACTTGTGTCCCCAGTCAAATGTACCACAGGGAAATATCTAACTGCCTAGGCACCTGAACCCTTTTTTAATGGATTGTACATGTGATGATGTTGCTACTTCTTATGCATTACATATTCAGCTATTTTATCATATTTATTTTGATAATATATTCATAACAGTAATACAAAAATCCTGATTGTTTAGCACAGCTTTGCATTGTATGTGAGAGGTGAGATAGTCAATTGACATATCCTTGTAACATCATCATAACAATATGCAAGCCTCTATATAAAGTATAACATTTGCATATCACACTGTCTTCCAGATGTTAATCAGAAGTAGGGAAGACAATTTCTTTCACAGTTAGAATGAAGTTATAATTGAGGTTCCTCCCTGGCATGATTGAAGTATTCTTGGATGGATAGGCAATGCTGTCTGTAGGAATGAAGTATGAACAGGCCTTCAAAACAAGATCACTGCTTTGGGCAGTCACAACATATCCAGTGAGGCCTGTCAGTGATGTTACTCTGGCACGATCCTCAGTGCACCTTACAGACTGCTGCTTTGGGAGGGTGAGGAATGCCACTGGAGTTGAGCCACCCTTACCTCCCCTGATGAGATAACAGTGTTATTGGCCTCAAAGCATGCCACCAGGACATATGTTGCCCTCATGCTTAATGCTGAAAGGTGTGGATTTTGATTACATTATAGTTGTGGTCCTGTACTTACCAACTAGTAGTCCCTTGGGTATTTCAGCATGTTGGAAAGCAGCCCTCAGACCACTTCCCTTCATATTGCAGCATCATGGAGACTACCAGAGTGTGTCACCATAATACTAGTAATGGGGGATCTGCTAAGCATATCACCTGACACTTCTTTCTTTTGATGCACAGTTCTGAAGCAGGTACTGTAGGTGCATTAAATGGAAAGTGGGTGCAGTCTATTGCACTGAGGATGCAAGGGAAATTGGCTATAGCACATAATTGTTGCATGGCAGTTCTTTAATCCATGACTGTTGCTGGAAAGTGGACATAATCATCCACCTTGGTGCACACTGCTGCCAGGAAATGCAAAAGAATTTGAATGGCAGCTGCCTTGGGTACTCCTGTGGCATCTCCCTTATGCTGCTAAAATGTTTCAATGGCCAGTATAACAAGACTGAGACAAACTTTTGTTAGTGAGTGTAAATATACAAGAAAAATGATTAAAAAGTGTGCGTGCGCATGCCAGCGCGCGCGCGTGTGTGTGTGTGTGTGTGTGTGTGTGTGTGTGTGTGTGTGTGTGTGTGTGTGTGTGTGTGTGTGTGTGTGTGTGTGTGTGTGTGTGTGTGTGTGTGTGTGTGTGTGTGTGTGTGTGTGTGTGTGTGTGTGTGTGTGTGTGTCTGTGTGTGTGTGTGTGTGTGTGTGTGTGTTGGTTTGGCACCTATGTCTCTAATGGACACAGGTAACCTGTAAATGGCTCATCTCCCAGACCCATGCTTACACTTATCAAGGGTATCAGAACCTGTCAGAGATTTGGGAGGCATGGCTAGGCTTAAAAAGGCCCTTGTGGTCATTAGTCTAGTTAGCACCTATGAAATTATGAAGAGTGAAAGCAATTGAGCAGTGGCAGCAGCAAAAAAGATTTACACACCTCTTGACCTCTTAGCTCAAGACAGAAATTGCAAAGTTGATTGAACAGGATTTGTGTCTGAACCACAACTGTGTTTTGGGGTGGAGGGGTAAGATTGATCCAGCAGTGGCAGGAACAGTTAAGAGGTTTGCATACCTCTCAACCTCTTAGCTAAAGGGGTTGTTTGGGGAAATTTTCCATTTGGTGCCAGTAAAGTTCTTGTTCAGGCATGAACAAACTACTGAGGGGATCATTGGGGGAAATGCTTCATTTGGTGTGAGTGAAGTGCTTTTGCAGGCATGGACAAACCATGAAATGGACTACTGGGAGAAATATTTCATTTGATGTTATATTTGTGAAGTGCTTGAGCCTACATGAACAAACTACAAAATGTGTATTTGGGAGAAGTGCTTAATTTGATCTTTGTAATAGTGCTTTTCCTGGGATCATTGCGGGAAGTTCTCCATTTGATGACAGTTGACTGCTTATGGAGACATGGACAAAGTACTCAAGGTATCACTGGGGGAAATGTTTCATCTGGTGTCAGTGAAATGCTTGTGCAGGCAAGGACAAACTGCTAAATGTATCACTGGAGGAAATGTTTCATTTGGCATCAATGAAGTGCTAAAGCCTGCTTTAGGTCAACTATTGAGTATGCTAAAACCTGTGCCGTGGAATTATGAATGAAAACAGTATTTTAATTACCTTATTCTGGAGGCAAGAATCTTCATATTAGCTACATGCAACATTTATATTCAAAGTAGCACAGTGATGAAGTAATCACTATTACTGCCTTGTATTATTTATGTCCCCAGTTCAGTTCTAAAAGGTGGCACTTTATTTAAATATTACAATTTGCATATGAATTTTGATACTGCATTTCTTCCCACATCCAATGATATAACGTGCAGTGAAATTATACTTCTTCACTTGCTCTTACTGTATTGTTCATCCATGTGCCTGGCAGATCATTGGAACCCTGTTCAAGATGATCTCCAAATCTACTATGTGTCTGCAATGAGGCTATGTGGGTAATTGAGGAAATAATGAATGATATTTGGCAGTGTGGCATGTCTGACTATCTCTCAGTACATGAAGCATCACTGTTGACTTACACTGTCACTGGGATTCATGAAGCTTGCGCCAGGTGCAGGCGTAGCGTTGGTGTTCCAACACCAAATATGGCCGGTGAGCAATCGAAATATGAGCTGTTTCCATGTGCACTACCTGCTTGTGCTATGCCGGCACAGCTCCCGGCCCCTGTATGCTAATTACCCCAGTTGCAGCAGCGTAGCATGCAAATGAAGGTATTTAGTAATCCAGGAAGTGGTGCAGGCATAGTGTAAGCATGCAGAAATGTAAATCGTAAAAAAATGGTTTACATTTTTGAAAACATAAAATCGGAGCCATGACAGTCAGTCAAACTTATATATTATATCGTTAATATATGCCAGAGGCTAAATATATAGCCATTGGCATAAAAAAGTACAAAATATGAAAAGAACATTTAATTTAATTTTACGCACTATCGCAAAGTTTAAGCGCAGGGCAGTGGCACGCAAACCGGATCACAAGAAAAATAGAAAAATATAGAATAAAACTGCAATGTAATACATATCATGATTTTCCCATAATAGTCAGTGGCAGGCATGTTACATCAGACCATGGTGCAAGGGTTGCTAAGGGGCTGTGACAGTGTTTTGTGCGGTAGCAAGGAATTAGCAGGCAATGCCATGCAAATGAGAGGAGTAATAGTGAATCACTACTGGTGCAAGGATGCACCTCACAGTGTACCGTTATAACACCAAGGTGTTCCCTTGAGATAGAAATGACATCAAGAGAGGGGTGTGTCACCTATACTGTAAGCACATTGGAGCATTGCTAATCTGGTGTCCTGTAGCTAACCAAAGCTGCAGAAAAGGAGTGTGTTGAACTGGCTATAGCTTTGCTTAGCTGAGAGCACACAAGATAACCGAGTATGCATGTGAACGGAGATTAAAGCGCTCTTAAACTTGGTAAATGGGTTTGCGCGGTGCGCACCAGAGCTGAAAGAGGAAGGTTACAGGAAAAGAATAAGGAAATGCTGCAGCAGGGAAATTAGAGTACAAATGACTAATTAACACCTAGGAACCTACAGTGGGCCAGTGACAACAGCTAACAAGGCTGCAAGCAGCTACCTGCAGAACTGGAAAGGGGAGGGGCTGTACTGCAAAGAAAACAGTAAAGTGTCACAGCAGAACAAAGCAGATTTGCATTATATCAGCTACAAGACATATTTTACAACATATGACTGGGTAGGGAAAGTACAAAACAAGAAAGACAGCAGGTGGATGCATGCTGATAATGAGAGAGGATCCTGGTATAAAAGTGAATTAAAGGGCAACAAATTAATCAAGGCAGGCAAGCATAACTCCACACTAAAGACCCCACACTTGCAGTACTCACTGTAAAACCCATAATTAAGATACCCTGCATCTGGAATTGCTCATACACACCAAATGACATCAGCAGCATACATATCACAATAGTATAAAGTGTGAAAGCACCTCACACACACTTGTGTATTCCCATACACTGCACCATTGGTGTATACAGACGGGGAACTTTTAATATTTACATGTTAGGGGCTGCCATAGCTTTGATCCACCAGCATGTGCTGGAGACTGAAGGTGGTGTGGAGGATGATGCTGACAACCACCTCAGGCACCAGAGGAAGAGAAGAGTGTTCAGACCCAGGGTAACCTACCAGGGGCTACATGATCTGGAGATAGTAGAGCATTACAGGGTGGACCGAGACACCCTACAGCAACTTGTGGAGCTGTGCCGGCCACGCCTCAGAACCAGAACAAACAGAGGGGAACCCATCCCAGTGGATAAGAAGGTATGTGTGAGCCTGAGAATACTAGCTACAGGTACCTTTCAAAGGCCAACTGGGGATATCATGGGGATCTCACAGGCATCAGCATCCAGGGTACTTCACCAGTTCCTGGATGCCATGTTACCACATGCCAATGAGCACATATACTTCCCCTGAATGCAGGAGGAGTTGGCCAGCAATATACATCTCTTCCACCATGTGGCAGAATACCCGGAGGTACTGGGTGCAATAGACTGCACACACATACACATCAAGTCACCACCCGGTGAGCAGGGTAGGCACTACACAAACCGCAAGGGATACCCCTCCATCAACTGCCAGGTTATGTGCAATGCCCAGGGCATTATCATGGATGTGTGTGCTGGCAGCCCTGGAAGCTATCACAACTCCCACATCTGGCATGCCTCACAGCTGTATCAGGTATTTGCCAGGGGGCACATCCCATATGGCCACCTGGTGGGGGATGCTGGCTATGCACTGGAACCGTGGATGATGACTCCCATCAGAAATGCACACACACCCATGCAAGAACACCATGAGGCACACACACAAACCAGAATCATTATAGAGCATTTGTTTGGGATGCTTAAATCACGGTTCCATTGCTTGGACATATCTTGTGGAGCCTTGCAGTACTCTCCAGGCACGTGTGCCCACATCTTCATAGTATGTGCCATGCTACACAATATGATCCTGTAGAAACAGCTGCAGCAAGGACAAAATGGTGAAGGCCCTCACAGCCCACCACCATTGCCAAGGGCTCCACAGGCACAGAGATACTCAGACTACGAACACCCTGAGCCAGCCCCAGTAGGCAGATGAAGGTGTGCCCAGTACGTCCATGCCTTGGCAAGGAGGGAACGTATAGCACACACACTGACAGTGTAGGGACCTAGGCAGTGATACCTTTCACCACCTGCACACACAGTAAAAATGGGTGGCACACACACAAGACTACGTGTAAATTGTCATGCATAAGCAGTCTACTGTGTGCATCCATCATAGGCAGCCCTCAACTATTGCACACACAACTGCTATTGGCACAAGGTAAGTCAACACCTGAACAGTAAATTAAGCGATCAGCATGTGCTGATACTGTACGTATAGATTCATAGGTAGGTACTTGGCTAACTGCTTGAGGGAATTCATACACCTAACCAAAATGTGTCAGCTTTTGCCACCCCATTGATTTATTAACTGTCCCTCTGTGGATCAGAGCCAATGGTGGGATCCCTGGGGTGTATCTACTGTTCTCCATCCACTCTTCAAGGTTTCTCATGAGGAGTGTTAGTGAGGGGCTCTGTATAATGTAATTAGGGATGTAGTTTCAAAGCATGGGGAGTTTCTGTGACAGGAACCTGTCCCACCAGCATCTTCTAGTTATTGTTGTGGCAAGGTTTAGCTCACTACAGCATGTAGCTCACTGTAACATGGATTCCCATAGGTGGAGCATATCCATTAAGCCTGAGTTGGACATGGCTTTGTTGGCCAGCAGAGATCATCTCTGAGTAAATGAGATGCCACTGAGTAAAGCAGGAGTTTATTCAGTCTGGCTGCATAGGGCATATGTTTGAGGCCAGTAATCCTCTTGGCAAGGTATGTTTGTGGGCTTTCCAGCTGTCAGAAGTGTTTTCTGAGGTACATCCCAAATGAGTTATTATACTCTATGATGGGACTGATGAGTGATGAGTAAAGGGGCACTATAACCTCAGTATGTCTAAATGCGAACCCTTTAGTAATCGGATGGCCTACATAGAAGGATGTCCTAACTACTTTGGAGATATGATTGTCAAAGGAGAGCTCACTCTCTACCTTAGTCCCCAGACACCCTATTACCTCATCTGTATTAAAGTGGCTGCCACTTATGGGCTAATATTTGGCTGTTTAGTTTTCCAAAATGGAATGACCAAGCAGTTTGTGGCACTTAGCTGTAGTCCATCACATTGACACCCTGTGTCAGTTTCTGTGAGGCCCCTTGAAGGATGTCTGTGTCAGCTGGACTGTCACTTATGGCTCCCAGTTTGCAGTCATTGCCAAACATGGTCTGCCGTAGTCCACCTGTGTTTGCCTGTACCTCTGAGAAGTATATGCCAAACAGTAGGGGTCCCAGGACTGAGCCCTGTGGGACACCAGTTGTGACTGGTTAAGAGTTGGACCTGGAGGCTGCTAGTCTTACCATGTGGGTTCTGTGTGTAAGCCTGTTGGCAACCATCCTGTGATGTATGGGTTTAAGAACAGGCTGGTGTGGTTATCAATAATACCTGAGTGGGGAATGGTATCAAAAGCCTTGGCGAGGTCCATGTAGTATGTGTGAACCACCTCTCCCCTCATCTAACATCTTGGTGACTGTCTGTAAGATGTCAAACAGGTTTAGTAGGCATGAGCTGCACTCAGCCAAGCTGACCCTGGTTGGATCAACTCTTTGGAGGTTACCAATGTCTTTGTCAATGAGTGCCATGAGGATGTGCTCCATAGCTTTTCAGACCAGGCTAGTTAGGCTTATGGGGTGGTAGTCACCCTGGTCAGTTGTGTTTCTACCTTGGTGGAGTGGAATAACCATTGCTATGCACCATTGTATGGGCATGTAGCCTGTGTAGAAGCTGAGGTTGAAAAGCTTAATTAGATGGGGAGTTAGTTTGTCTTGTAGTGTTTGCAAGATGCAGTCTGGGACATCATCTGCCTCCATTGACATTGTGTTTTGCCATCTGAGAGGGCCATTTCTGCCTGTGTGTCTCTGATGTCTGGGATACTGTACTTTCTGGGTATTGTTGTGGGCTCTTTAGGGGGTGAAGTTGCACTGAATATATCTGCAAGGATGTTGGTGATATCAGTAGGGTCAGTATATTTTGTGCTATATTGCACCGGCACAATGCAAATCTGTTTGTTACCACTTAGATCCTTGACAAAGCCAAAGAAGGCTTTGTGGTTATCTTTTGAATCCCTGCCTATTTTCCTGTTGATGTTAGCCTTGGATGATTTCATGTGGGACCTCTGTTTCTTACTAATACTGGTCATGGATGTCCGTCCTTCTTGGGTGTTGCTGTTTTTCTGGACTACTGTCCTACTTCTGTTGTATAGCCTGTTTATTGCAGGGGTCCACCAGACTGGTGCCCTTGTCTAGGATGGCACAATCCATACATCCTTGTAGGTGCTTATAGAGTGCATTTTAAATCATTCTGTATCTTGAGCAGTGTTTTCCCTTAGTATAGGGGCTGTGAAACCTCCCACCTCTGTCTTTATTAGTATGAATTTAGCTGTAAGAAAGTTATTCACTGTGGTTTCCTTGGGTGGGTAGATGGTTGGGTGTGGAAACATCAGTGAAAAGTCCATGGTCAGATCTAACCAGTGACCGGTTTACCTCTGCTGTGTTGCACCTGTCACCCATGTTGGTGATTACCACTTCTAGTATGTTTCCTCCTCTCATTAGGGAGTTTACCATCTGATGCAGGGCATATGAGGTGATAAATTCCAGGAAGCGCTGGGCCTGGAAGTGAGCACTCGAGTATGTTTCCCAGTTAATGGTAGGGTAACTGACATCGGCCAATACCAAGGTGTTCGGTAGGGCTGTCATGTTTTCCACTGTCTCCAGGTAGGAGGATCAGTGGTCCTGGGTCATGGAGGGTGATCTGTAGCAGGCCACAGTTTGCATTGCAGTTGTGACTGATGTTAGCTGCACATGGATGATCTCAGAGGTATCATGCTGCCTCACTAACCCGGAGGTGTAGGTATCCCTGATGAATATGGATACACCCCCTCCATTACTGTGTCAGTCCATATTCTGTGGCCAAAATGTGTGGTATGGGTTGTAGTCTGGTAGTGCTGGTGTGCTCTCAGGAGCCTTAAAACACATCTCAGTTACTGCACAGATGTCGACATTGTCCATACGGAGGAGTGCTGTGAGGGCATGCATGTTGTGATTACAACCCCTGGTGTTGAGTAGCATAACCCTCAATGATTCTGCTATTGTGCTAATTACGGAGGTGGGAATCACCTTTGAGACTTGCCTAAAAAAGGTACCATGGGGGCGCCATTAGCCTTGGCCAGTATTCCAAATCCTAATGCTGACACATGCAAGCCGGTATGGTATTGCTGCATGCATGTTACCCATCTGTGCTTTTTTTCTCATCATTCCTGTAGGTAACCTACTAGTAAGCAATAGAAAGCCTTAAACTTGTACAAGTCTTCTAGCTTCCAAGATAGGCTTTTGGCGTGATTAAGTATCAGTGTTCTGTATGTTCTTGCTGTACTTAACTGTTTTCTGGCTACATGATATATATATATATATATATATATATATATATATATATATATATATATATATACATACACACACACACACATATATATATATATATATATATATATATATATATATATATATATATATAAATACATACATACATGTGTGTATAAAGGATCTGAAGTGTTCAAATCTGAGTATAACATGGAACATAGCAATCACACATTCTGCCACCCCCAAACAATATGAACATAACATATGAAGGATATAAGGCAATACATTATTACAAATATGTTCTATGGACATGAGCCAAATAGGGTTAGTCATCAACACAGCTACAATGACTGCAAATATCCATGACAGAAATACACAGACATCTTTCATGTAGCAAAACGTTATTACATTCCTATGTATTGCCAAAAGGATTCAAGGATTAACAATACCTGCATGCTATACAGGAAGCATTTAACACTGCCTTAATGAATCAACCTGCAATTACCATAGTATTAGTCCACTAAGGGATAGCTGTTCACATAGGGAAAGAACCCCCACACACATATAGAATATGTATGAAAGCAGTTCCTACACACCTGCATCTGCTGTGTACACCCACCAACATCTCACCCACACCCAAACTAATTATAACAATACATACTGTCATACCATAACCAATTATTCAACCACTGTACGACATCTGCTGACACCTTAACATACCTGGACAGAGACACACTAACATGGCCCTATTTGAAATAGTTGCTGTTATACAATGGAACAGCTGCTGATATTACAGGGTTTGTTTGAACTAATCCCATTTCAGAAGGTTGAAAAGTAATTACACCAGAAAGTGTTACCAATTACTGATTATCAGCACAGTATGATACACATTTACACCAAACTAAAGATGTCTGGTGAGCACACTATTATCCCCCGAACATTATATGCATAGCCATATAACCGTGAGCCGGCCAAACATCCTGACCAGACTGAAACATATGCAGAAGTATTAGGTACAGACAAACCCTGCACAAGTAGCAATGTTCAGAAATATAACAGCAGTGCTCACATGTAGACCAAATCTTCTAGGCATTGCACACAATATATTTCTGTTTGTCTCCATACAGCTGTTGCAATAGATTTTAAACAACACTTCCAGGCTGTCTTCCTCACAAGTAAGGCAAAGGGACAACGCCCAAGTGGACTACTCAATTATACTCCACCGTTGCCATGGTATTGGCTAAGGGAGTAGCTGCACAGCAGATGTGCATGTAATTAACTACTGTGGAACACCAACTGGTGATCAGGATAGCACATGTTACTGATCTCTAACTATAAAAGGATGCCTTGTCACACATTCAAACCATCTGTATCTACCTGCAGAATAGTAAAAAATACCCAACAGAAGATCGAAACACAAACTGCAAATGATTAATATACTGGTCAATAACACCTCCAATTACTAAGAAGGTATGTATAACATTTAGTATGTCTGTGTATGTAGTACCTGTTCTGTAATAATTACAGTGTAATGAATTCATATAGTGGAAATAGCTATCTTGTAGCAAAGTATTGTTGAGCAGTAGTAATGCTTGTAGTATTCTATGTGTGTACTGCTGTAGGTCACAAGGCAACCTCCTCATACACCACAAGGGATGATATATATGGGCTTGGAATTCACCAATTCTTTTCCAGCCACTGTCAGTATCAAGGTTGGGCCAACAAGTATATGCTATAACAGAGGATAGTATATGCTGATATATTATAACAGTAGACATATGTATGGGTGTATTAGGGAGATGAACATGTCAAAGGTGGGCTTACTGTGCAAATATGATTTGCATTGTGGGATATTGTGCCAACAACTGTGTAATGTACAGTATTTTAGGCAGCTCTTTATTCCATTTTACATAGTGTTTCTGTTATGTTATGCAAACATTAGTTATGTCTATTGGCGATTATAATACTCAATAACAGGATACATATGATATGTAGTCATCTGACAGTTTAGCAGCATGATAGCAAAGAAAATTGGAAGAGCTAGGTAACTATCCATGCACATTTTTTTGTGACTTTCGGCTTTTCCTGGTTAGGGGTCGCCACAGCGGAACTCCGGTCTACTAATGATTGGTAGTGGAATTTTACATACTGGGTTACCAGCCCTGACGCACAACCTTCAACAAAGGCACACCCCATTCACGTATGCCTCCACACAGAAGACACTCTAGCTGAGAATCGAATGGGACAATGTTTTGCTATGTGGCGACAACGCTACCACAGTACCACCACCGCATGCACATAAGACATGTAATATCCACCTCACTAGTATAGTTTGCAAGCAATTACAGCTGTGCATGTGTACATGTTATGCAAATGTTAGTGCAGTGTTATGCAGATGTTAGTGTCCCCACAGACTCTAGCAGTGATGATGAAAGTATGATTGAGGCACAGGCAGGGTTGTCAGGGGCTGAAACTGTGCCATTAGTTTCCATTCCACCTGCATCCCCCTCATCCCTGCAAACAGATCTCATGCCTACACATACTCCATCATCAGTGGCCATAGAGGAAGGACAGTTGGCAGGTGGTAGAATGGAACAGGAAAGTGTGGAGATCACGGAAGGTGTGCCTGCACACCATGATCCCAGCCAACTGACTGGTGATGTCCCACACAGGCATGTGCCCAGTGCTGCTCGTAGGAGGACCTCTGGCCAACATGTCCCTGCAAGACATAGCACATCAGCTGGTGTTACCAGACGCATGTTTCAGGCTGTAATGGAGGCACAGGCATGTGTTGAATGGCACAACAGAGAAGGTCTGAGGCTTCAGAGGGCTGCTGTCCGTTCTTTAACTGACCACATCCAGACAAATGCTCACCATCATCTTGCAGATGTTTTGGATAGACGATTGGGTGACATGGTGGGAGTCCTTGACCGTGGCATGTCAATCCTCGAGCATGGAATGTCTGTGCTGGAACATCTGGTGGGAGTGAGGTGTCAGACACGTGGATGTAGGCCAGCTACATCACCTGTTGAAGGTCTACGTGAACATGCTACTTCACATGCCCGCTCCCATAGTGGCGGTAGCAGCAACAGTGCAGCTGATGCTGTGCTGTCCACACCATGACACAGCAGGCCATGTGCACGTGGTCCCAGATGGTCGCAACAGGGACACAGTTCCAGTGTACATGTGTCATCAGACAGCACCCAATCTGGACCTCTGTCTGGTAGTGTCCGTGCAACCACTGGCAGGCACAGCTCACGTGGCCATGCCTGGACACCGTGAACTGTGAAACCTGCCCTGTGCAGTCTACAGCTGTCAATAATACCCCTTTGTAGGCCAGCCACATGCCAGACCTGTGTGCATACATACACGCACACACCAGAAACAAATGTAGGGCACCTCAACACACAGATGCATAACATCCACACACACCCAATGAGATCAAAGGCCCTAACCAACACACATGATGTCATCCAATGGTGCAGACTAGGCCTCTGGCAAACATTATCACCTTGTGCATATGATGATGCCTGTACCACATCCCTGTCATTCACACCATCAGTGCAGGGACATGCTCATATGGTCTGATGCACAGGGTGAACATACTAGGAAGACAATTGTAGATTGCAATTGTTGAATGGTGTTGACATGCAGCAGACATACCATGTACTACAGTTTTAGAATGCATTTTGTACTTTCGACAGTATGTATCATGTGTAACAACAGTAACTGCATGTTGATCTTGATGTTCTGCCTTCCTCTTTCAGGTGTAATTGCATGTGCTGGGGGATGTCAGTGTTTGCAGTTAGTGTCCCATATGTAAATGTAGACTATGCACAGGTCTGTATGACAATACCTGCATGCACTTTGTAGCTTCCACATCACAGTTATAATCTCCCAAGTTTCAAACATGTTTACTGATCTAATGATCCAAAAGCATGGTAGCTGTGTAGTAAGCTACTGTGGCCAGAGCCGTCACATCCATAGCGGGTGACATCACAGGTATAGTTACCTGGAGTGGGGAGGAGGTAAAAGAGTGGTTTAGCATATGACAAGGGTAAAGGCAGCTTCTCATTGGGAAGCAGTAATACTCACTCTCATGACAGGATGCATACACATACTCAGGGATTCACAGACACAATAACACACACACACACACACACACACACACACACACACACACACACACACACACACACACACACACACACACACACACACACACACACACACACACACACACTTGCCAGTGTTGGGATGAGAACCCCTGCCTATGTGCAAATCGTCATTATAGTACTACACAATTACAAGTCACACCACAGAGATTACACATGTACAGGTAGTCTGAATGGCATATGATCGAGGACATCAACAAGGATACTAGATTGCAGTGAGTGTATGTGGGGAGGAGGGTTTATCAGTAGGCTATGTAACAATGAGCCTCACCCTAGAGTGTACATGTTTGCAGGCAGTTAGAATGCCCTTCTAAGATTGATGACATCAACAGGGATACTAGATTGCATTGAGTGGATGATGGGGGGAGGGGGTCTTATCATTTCACTATGGTAAAATATAGCCTCACTCCAGGGACCGGACATATAAACACACACACACACACACACACACACACACACACACACACACACACACACACACACACACTGCAGCATTCACAAAGATATACACCTATGTCACACACATACAGACACTTGACATGTGTGTGATTCAAACACCTGCCTATGTCTTGCTTTCTATACTTCACTCTGTACAGATGTCTACAACAGTGTACAGGAGAGTGAAAAACATGTGGGATGTATTCCCTAACATGTGTGACATATATGGACACACCCACCCACACGTGCCAGTACTGTGAATCACCTGCATATCTCATGATAGGTATTACAGAGTGACAGCCCTATCGCATGTGCTACAAAGTGTAATGGCTGTTTCCTTTGCCAACTGTGCTGATATATTCACAATGTATACACAGGGGAGGTGTTACTGTTCCAGGTGTGAAGAGGTTTGCCTTTAGTGTCACCCTTACTGCATTCTACGCTGTGTGTCCTCCCCTTCATTTAACAAAACCATAGTTTAGCAGTTTCACAGGTTATTGCAGGAATGGTTGTAACACACCTGTGAGCTGTCCACAGTAATCATTCCTCTGTAAAGTAGCCCCACCACTTAGTAGTTATGTCCAAACATCTGTCCATACCTAAAGTACAGCTTACTGTACTTTGAGCATATCACTATATACAGTTGGCAATGTTGAGGCTGCATTGCAACTGCATGATGTACTAAGACAGCAGTCACCTTCAAACATCAGACACTGCACAAGCATGGAATCTAAACACCCATCAATACATGTACACATATGCAGTCTCCCTCAGTAAGTGGACTAGCAGGTCAAGAGGATACATTCCATACCTTCCCCACACCATGTGTGAAACCTAGCTGAGCATTACACCATAATGGATGTTGTATTCATGTACTGGTAGGACACACAACTACCTTTACTGAGTAGCCAAGTGTACATTTATGCAAACAGCACATCAGAAAGACACACACACAGCAATATTCCATGTCATGATCCCACAAACTGTTAGTTGACAGTTCCACTGTGAAGCCAGGGCACTGTAATGGCCAACAGTGAGCACATCATATTTGCCACACACACCCCTCATGATTACTTGAAGAGTGCCAGCAATGTGCTCTGTTTGAGCTAAGCATTACACTTATTCAAGCATGTGCAAGGTCTGTGGCTTGTAAACATCTCACCCCAGTACGTTCTGGCTATTGTGGTAATAAGGTTAATGTCCAGACAGCACACAGCATGCATGACTTGCAATTGTTGACATGGGGTATATGTAGGAGCTGTGGACACACATGGCTGTACATGTCATGGACATATCACCTGTAACTACTCAGGAACATACAGAGCATAGCTGTATTCCCCTGAGTCTGTCAATACAGGCTATGTGTGTAGGTCCTATGATCCTGCTATTTGGTTATGTTTGTAGGCATTGTATTAGGTGGACATGTCTAATGACATACATGCCACATGGATTGTTGTATGATATGATATGTGTCATGAGTGACCAGTAGAGAGGGAATATTACCGCTGTCAACATAAATATCAAACCATATGTACTGTTAGCATTCAGCAGCCATGGACCTATCTTCCATGTGCATGTGTGTAATGAATGTAGCCACCTTTATATATAAAGGACAATGACAGCAATGGTATTCTTATTTATGTTGTATGAGTGCGGGATGTACATATCCAGGGCAGGTACAACTAGGTCATATTCAACCATGAGGGTGTTGCTTACTGGTGTACAGCAACAGTCAACTGTGTTAATGCTGGCAACATCCGAGGGACCATGGTATGTGTACAACTGACCTGGTTACAAACAGTGGTATTATTGCATTCAATAACACATTATGCAACTGTGTCAGTATATGGGTACTTTGCACAGTTGACATAGGGCTAGGTACAGTCCACCAGCCGAAGGTTATTTGGTGTTCTACCATAATATTTCATACCACATGTATGGATGTGTGTTGGTAGTCTGGGGACATGGTAGTGGATGTATATGAGGATACTACATAGAATGCTGCTTTTGCCACTGTCACCTGTACCTGACCCGTCTGTGATGAATTATGTCAGAGTAGTGGTCTTTACTTGTGAGCAGCCTTTATGAATATGTGGACACCACCACCTGGAGTGGTCCATACCAGTGTCATGGCCCACATGTCTGGATCTGAGTTATATGGTGCTAGTGCTATTATACACTACAGAGCCTTCAGCCAGGTGTTCCTCACTGCACAGAAGTCAGTATTCCCCATTGTAGGGTTTACATTGAGCAAATGGATTATGAAAGCCACACATCTAGCACTGGTTAGCATAAGCATCCAATACAATTGTCTTGTAGGTATCAGGGTGTTACCTCTGTGTTTAGGACTTGTGCCTTGGAATGCCACTATATGGGTAAATGTGACCTAGGTATTATCCACACTCCCTTGAAACATGGATGCATGTGCTCTGTGACAAAGGCATGTCTTCTTTCAGTCATGACATCCCAGAATGACAGACACTGGACAACATCATAATTACAGCAGGACATTGACTCATTGTTTTGGTCAAGCAGTTGCCAGTTGTACCATGACATCATTGTGAGTGGCAGTATTGTGCTTGGTATCAAATGCTACATCTAAGATGATGGACAGCAGCAGATGTTCTGTAGATGACCAATGCCAGATATGCTTAGTGGAGCGGTCCTGCTAATAATGTCAACTACTAACACAGCCGGGAGAGGTCATCTTGGCACCTGCACCTCAGTACCATTAGACAATGGGGCTCACATATTATGCTTGCACATGCCACTGTTCCAAGTATAATGCCACTGTCCACAACCTGATACCAATGTATGCCTGTCAGGGCAGCAAAGTGTGTGACACATGCTGTAGTTAGCATCCACCTGTGTGTCCCAGTTAACCTATTGTCTGTCACTTCCAGACATGCATGATTGTGTATCCTTCACATATATATGGCAGTACTTCATGTACATGTATACATGTGTATCACACAGCACAAACACAGGTATATAATTTAAGGGCCACATACAGGTATCTGGTAGTAAACCTGTATGACGTGCATGTATACAGACAGTTAAGATGTACATAGCTGTAATCCTGTGTGTTTACAATAGGAGTCCATTACAACATGTTCTGTTCATCTAAGTGTATGAGCATGCACACTGTGGCCTTCTGTGGTTAGAATCAGAGTGCATCCCAAACAGCCCTGTGCTACTAAGTGTATGAACATGCCCACTGTGACCTTGTGTAATTGGAGTCAATGCATCCAAACAAGTCCTGTGATTCTATGCATATGACCATGACCACTGTAACCCTGTATAGTGATGGACATACTCCAGTTCAGGGCTTGTTGTGCTACAACTATACCTCTCAGGTCTACCCATGTCTTACTTGCAGATGATGTGTCTTGTTTGTGCATACAGGTTGTAAAGGACTCCTACTATAAACACACAGGTTTACAGCTATGTACATCTTAACTGTCGGTATCCCTGTTGATGTCCTAAATCTTAAAAGGGCATTCTGACTGCCTTGAAATGTGTAATCTCTGTGTCGTGTCTCATAACCGTGTAGTACTATAACAGTGATCTGTAGATAGGCAGGAGTTCTGATCTCACCACTGGCAACTGTGTGTGTGTGTGTGTGTGTGTGTGTGTGTGTGTGTGTGTGTGTGTGTGTGTGTGTGTGTGTCAACAAATGGCTGAGTGTGGTTGTGTGTGTGCACTTGTGTCTGCATCCTAAAACCACCTTTTGCACTGGCCTTTATCCTTGTCATCTGCTAAACCACCATTTCCCACCCTCCCCACTGCAGTAATCAGTCCTGTGATGTCACGCAGCTCAGAAGCAGAATCAGAGTAAGTGTAATTGTATGGGTTCTGTGGCACGTACCCCAACTGCATACCACTCTACTAGTTACCTTTACACAGGCAAGACTTCTAAGCACAATACTGACAAGTGTGTGTGTTTGTGTGTGCATGACTACCCTGTAGCCAGGCATACACATGTGTTATGTCTTTTAACATACTGCACACCACAGTAGTCATCTGTGGTGAGTGGAGTCTACAAATGATTACATAGTTAGGAATAGAAAAGAATAGACAGTCAAGAACAACTATTGTTGGGTATGTTATTTTCCTGTGCCACTGTCGAGCAGTGACACAGATGTAGTCCCTGGGGTGAATGTCCATAACCATCATTCCCAAACCCAAACTCCACAATCCCCAGAGTACATTTCCTTAGCCATCATTCCCCACCCCAAACTCCACATACACAACAACCATCCCTTCTCTGGTGAACTGATAACGATTTAAATGTTATAAAACAAGAGTTGTCTCTGTTTTGTGTACACGTCAATTCCTTTGGAACCCTTCTGTGTCACAAAGGGTGTTCTGACATGTTTATAAATATGGTTATAGCTGCGTCTGTTTATATGCATATATATATATATATATATATATATATATATATATATATATATATATATATATATATCTATCTATCTATCTATATATATATATATATATATATATATATATATATATATATATGTGTGTGTGTGTGTGTGTGTGTGTGTGTGTATATATATATATATATATATATATATATATATATATATATATATATATATATACACATCCCGTAAGTGCATATATGTATTTAGTATTTAGTTATAACAGTTGTACATATGTAGACTTGTCTATGTTGTTTCATAAAGTACAGTACATTCAAGGGTACTGTACATACGTACACAAAGTGACTGTCCCATTTGTTTTCAGTACTGTGGAATACCTGTAGTAAAATGTGTATTATAAAAATGATCAAACATGTATACATCCCAGATGGCTTAGTGGTAAGTCCAGTGACCTTGGTGTGCATGGCCCAGGGTTCAAGGGTTGTTGATAATGTCAGTTAGGACTGAATGAGGCACTTTTAGGCAGGTGTAAATGTATTTTCACAACAGTAAGCAGCAGGTACACACAGGTAAAAGACATGTATAACTTGCAGTACACTTGAAATGCCCTCCTTTGGCAATCCTGCTGATGTCATCCACCTAGACATACACCTCTGGGACTGCTATAATCCAGTAATCTCTGTAAATATGTAATGCTGTAGGGTAATAAGCTAGTTTGGTATGTGTTTTAATCCCTGACTTGTCACCTGTGTGTGTGTGTGTGTGTGTCTGTCTGTCTGCCTGAGAAGGGAACAATGCTTTTTAGAGTATGCACACTCCTTACAATTCATGTACTCAACTTTGGCAAGGGTGCTGATATCACCCACCTAGAAATACACCTCTGGGACCACCATATACCAGTAATTTCTATAGTGCATCCTGTAACTGTGTAATGCTGTAGTGTGATAAACTCGTTTGGTAGGTGATCTAATCCCAGACTTGCTAACTGTGTGTGTCTATCTGCCTGAGAAGGGAACAATGCTTTTTAGAGTATGCACACTCCTTGCAATTCACATACTTAACTTTGGCAAGGGTGCTGATGTCACCCCTACACCTCTGGGACTACTTTAACCCAATACTTTCTGTAGCATGTCCTGTAACTGCATAATGCTGTAGTATGATAAACTAGCTTGGTAGGTGTTCTAATCCCAGACTTGCCAACTGTGTGTGTTTGCTTGCCTGAAAAGGGAACAATGCTTTTTAGAGTATGCACACTCCTTACAATTCACATACTCAACTTTGGCAAGGGTGCTGATGTCACCCACCTAGAAATACACTTCTGGGACCACTGAAACCCAGTAATCTCTGTAGTGCATCTGGTAACTGTGTACTGCTGGAGTGTGATTTAGAACTGTGGTAGGGTTCCATCCACAACCATGGCAGTTATGTGTTTCAATGCCTGTGTAGGGAGCAATGCATTATAGCCTACTTGCTCATAGGACATCTACAATGCCCTACTTTGGTGATCCTGCTGATGTCATTTCTTGTCCAATACACCTCTTGGGAACAAATTCCCTAGTAATCCTCATGGTGCATCCTATAACATCTCCATGCAGTAGTGTGATATACATCTTGGTCATGGGTTCTATACCCTCACGTTAGTCGTGTATGTCTCACTGTCTGTTTTGTGAGCAATGCATTTTGGGCTACTCACTTGCAGGACATTTGAATTACCCTACTTTGGTAACCCTGCTGATGTAATTCCTTGTGAAATACACTTTTGGGGATGGGGTAGCCCAGTAATTGCTGTATTGCATGCTATATCTGCATAATGCTGTAATGTAATAAACTAGTTAGGCAGGAGTTCTATTCCAAGATGTAGCAGGTGTGTGTGTGTGTGTGTGTGTGTGTTTGACAGTCAGAGCCTGTGTGGAGGTGGC
Source organism: Protopterus annectens (assembly GCF_019279795.1). Taxonomy (NCBI): domain Eukaryota; kingdom Metazoa; phylum Chordata; order Ceratodontiformes; family Protopteridae; genus Protopterus; species Protopterus annectens. Next base: position 53,851,687 of record NC_056738.1, on the reverse strand, counting down.
TGTGAGTGTCTAACCACTAGATATGTTGAGGAGTGTTATTTGTAGTTTTCCTATATGGTGGCGATGTTATATGTCACAATGTCCACGTCATGAGGATTACAGATTTCAATCAGCCAAGAGACTGTGTTGGCAAGCCATACCCCTACATCTGGCAAAAGGCCTGGTGAACAAATTAAGCACCCATACTATTACCAAGAATACAGTCTGAACGCATGTGTCATACACAAATACAATTGCTATTACCCTGCACATCATTGACAGATAGTAGGCATGGTGTGAATGCAGTGGGCTGCAGAGGGTATGCACCCTGTCCACTAGTACAATAGGCACATAATTGCAGGCAATACGCCTTCACTATGTTCCCACTGGATGCCTGCAACATATGTGGTGCCATCAAGTGTGATCCAGAAAGGACATACAATGCCTTACATACATGCCCTGTATGGACAGATGCCACTGACACCAGGGAATACCTGTATCAAGCTATCAATGCAGGTGCAGGGTCAACCTGCTGTCTATTAGCAGGTCCTGCCACACCAGGCCAGGATTGGCACATCTGATGATAACAGTCTGTGTACACATATGCCAGGCAAACCAGGTACCCTTAAACATGTCACTGTACATTAATGTGGGACATGCACATCTCAGGCAATGTCCATGTCAATGACTATCAAACATAGACATGGCATGCATGGCCACACACAATGGTAACCAGGATGACAGGACAGTTAATATAATACCCATCTGTCTGGGACATTGCAGATACTACACCCATGAACCACACTGCAGACAATTGTCAGGTGGCATGATGCCAAGGATTACCCCTCACCCAGCCTTGTACAGCCATCTTGCACAGCCAACCAGTACATACCCATGAAGCAATGCACAGTCACACCCAGTATAACTCCCATTGGCATACTGACTGATGTCAGACACGTTCACATGCCCTAGCCCATAGAACCTCAGGATAACCCATGTTGTGCATGTAATACCTGTGTATTACTGTAGTGTGGCAAACTAAGTAGTTAGGAAGTGTATTTGTGAGCCTGCCAAAGTGTGCCCTTAGAGAGTGTGATTGTGTTGACAATGACATCTGTTCATGTGGACAGCCATGTGTGCTACACCTAATGTATGTCTACTATATCTCTGTTGCAGATGTTGCTCACTAGCACACATATATGTTCTTACAGCACACCACCATGTCAACTATGTGGCACATGGAGTAACTGCATGCACTTCTAATAGTAATGGCTAGTCAGTCAGGGGTATGAATCCTTGTACTGGTAGGTGCATGACAGATGACGCTAAGGTTTTAGTCTCCCAGCCCTTCTCTGATGTACTTTGCCTCTGTCTGTCCCTTACACACACTTTCTGGTAGATGTGGAGATGTACACCTGCTCAGCAGCAGCTTGTGTTTTGTAAGTGATGGTCATGATCAGGTGATGGCCTCTGCACCTATTTCAGTCCTCCTCTAGCTGATTGCATGTGGAACAGCTGTGGTGACATTCCCATAGCCAATTGCATGGAAACACAGTACAATATCTAGGAACATCATGTTGGTGTTTGCCAATGACAGTCGCTGCGAGTGAAACCTAGATCTGGTGTTTGGTAAACAGCATCACAGATGAAATCTGGATATTCCTCAAATGACATACACAGTGGAAAATAGCCTAAAGATAGGAGGGTGCATGTAAGTGTAGCTGTGCTTTATTCAGACTACTGCCAGTTTAACAAGTTGTGTGTGGTAATGGCTAGTCTGCATGTTTTAATAACTATCAAGACAGTGCTCTGTTTGTGAGGAAACCCCCATCTGTAGGGTCATCTGTGGACTGGTCAGTGTGTGGATCCATTTGTTTCTTGTGTTACTCACAGAACACACATCCGTGAGCTTCAGAAGCATAGTGTGAGGATTGCAGTCAGTACATGGTGACAGTGATGAGAGTTACTGCCATCACATGCCTGATTGGACATACATCACATGAAACAGTGGTATGACAGTGACTGTCTGAAGTTATCACAGTGACATGCCAATAGTGGGCCACTGTTCATAGCTGCAGTCACAAGTCGTCTATGCTTTGGACAGATGTCATGCAGAATATATGCAAGTCTTGTGCTCCCTCTGCAAATGTATGACATCTGTTGTCTTGGGTTTATGGTAATATCTATGCATGCTGTTATAAGTAATCCTGAATGCTGTTGACTATTACTAAGCCTTATCTGTGTTAAAACTGCAACACCATAGGCTGCATGCGATTGGAGGTCCAGGCAGAACCACCTCTCCCACTTCAGCTGGCCATGGCACCAGCATGTCTGAGGCCCAGCCTTGGATCTCCACCTCTGTTGGCTCTGCACCACCTTCTGTTGGATCCACCACTGAGGATGGGGCCTGCCCCCCGGGAGCAGGTTCAGACAGGAGCTTGTCAGCCATTATACAGCCGTGGTGCATAGAGGGCTCAATAAGGGGTTTCAAGGCCAGCTACGCCAGTTCAAGGGCAGAGTGTCACATTTAGAGGGTGAGCCTGCCCCTCCAAGACAGCCCCCAGCACAGCCACCTTTGCTGCTGTGACAGTGCAGTGGTGGCTGCCCATGGGTGGGGACCTCCGTCCCACTGTTTCCATTTGGGGGCTCATGGACTTGTGACTGCCAAACACCTCTCCCCATCCAAGGTGTATCCCCCTCACATGTGTCATATACCGCCCCTGTATGTTGTCTTGTCTGTCATCCTACCTAACCTATCCTCCACGAGCATACCTACTCTCCTTCCCCAACATCCCACTCTCACCTTACGAAAACAGAAACAAAAGGCCAGTCTGTTCCCAGAACAACTTTCGCCCCATACATAGCTGTCCATTTCACACGTGTCCACTGGACACATGTAAACTTTGTAACTTGCATCACAACATACTACTGTTGTCCTCACCCCTCTCTCAGGCACATAATCCTGGTATGCACATAACTCCTAAAGGTTCCCGGTACACGTGATGCAGATGACCCCATTCTACACACAGCACTACCGGTCCCTCTATGGTTACCCCATTTAACTTTTTAATGATGATGATGTTGCACACAGCACCTTGCTAGAGTACTTTTCTCACATAATGATTGGACAGGACCTGTTTTGTTACTGTAAATGAAATGCTCAAAGTAATGTATTTAACGTTTGCGTGTATTAATGACACATGTCTGTCTGAGGGAGTCTTGATATTGCACAGGACAACACCACTACATAATATAGGAATTGCTGGTGTTTCCCTTTTCATTCTTTTTTACTGCTTTGTTATCACATGGTATGTTCTTGATATATCTAGATATATATCTATATCTATGTATGTATATATATCTGGACGTAAACACCACACATACATCTACATAATGGGATACATTTCCTATACTGTTGAATGACTGTGCTGGATGCTATGTTTGTGATAACATCTGATGGCTGTATATCTGCCATGGCTTAGTGGTAAATCACATTGGCTGTGCTGTGCAGTGTCCTGGTTTTGAGTCTTGCAGAGGTCATTTATTTTGTTGCTGGGCAGAACAAGGGCCGTTGGATACGGAGTGATTAAGGCACTTTTATGCAGTTGTGAGTGGGCATGTGCGGGGTTACGCAACTGTAAGCAGTGGTTACTTTGGGTTACAGTTCCTTACACTCAGTTACCCTCTTGACTGCTTAACCTGTGTAGGCAGTGTTTACCCCCGCGCAAACAGGCTGTAACCCACTCACTGCTGCTTAAAGGTGCTTACTCCTGCTTACCCCTTTGCTAATTTCTTTAAAAGAAAAGAAAAAAGGGGTGATAGGAAAGTGGTGAAAAAGGGGCACAAAGAAGGAAAGACAGTAGGCAAGGTAGCTAGGCATGTGCAGAAAGGATGTAGGGAAGGTCCATAGCTGTCCATTTTTCTACAGCAACGGCTGTGCATATGCAATAAATTCAGCGGTACATTTGGACACTTACAACCCTGAGAGAGGGGTGAGGACAACAATAGTATGTTGTGATGCCAATTAGAAACATTTACATGTGTCCAGTGGAAACATGTGCAAAATGGACAGCTATGTATGGGGCGTGCTTTTTTTGCGGGAACAGATTGCTCTTATTTTCTTTACTTTTAGGTGTGAATGGGATGTTGGGGAAGGAGAGTAGGTATGATCAGGGATGATAGGTTGGGTAGGATGACAGACAAGACAAACAAGACATGTACAGGGGCGGTATATGACACATGTGGGGGGAAACACCTTGGATGGGAAGAGGTGTTTGGAAGTCACTAGCCCATGAGCTCACAAATTAATACAGTGGGACTGAGGTCACCACCCATGGGCAGTCACCACTGCACCTTCACAGCCCATAAGGTGGCTGTGCTAGGGGCTGTGTAGGAGGAGCAGGCTCACCTTATAGTTGCACCACTCGGCCCTCAAGCTGGCATAGGTGGTCTCAAATCTCCCTGTCGAGCTCCCTATGCACCACGGCCTGGACCGTATCATGGGTGACAGGTTCCTGTCCCCTCCCACTCCCTGGGGGGGCCAAGCCCCATCCCCTGCAGCAGTTCCACCCAAAGGTGGTGCTGGGCCAACGGACGAGGAGGTCCGAGGCTGGACCCCAGATGTGCTGATGCCCGGTGCCATGGCCAGCTGAGGTGGGACAGGTGGGTCCGTTGGGACCAGCCTTCCCATACGAACTATGTTTTAGCATGTTTAAGGCAGATATGGGTTAGTAATAATCAACAGCATTCACGATTAGTTATAACAGCATGCATAGGTATTCCCATTACCCAGGGCACCAGATATAAAATAGTTGCAGAAGAGGTAGAACACATGCATATATGGTTAAACAGTGGTCATTACAACAATATGCAGGTTTCATTGATGGCAACAGGACACCAAAATGGGGGTATTTTAACATGGCACATGCATAGAAACAGATGTGAATATTTAGAAACCAATACGACATATGTCCCAGCAAAGGTTAGGAGTGTAGATATACCAAATTAGTTGTGTAAATCAGTTATTTTTGCACATATGGTAGGGGTGAAAGAGAGTTAGTTCAATTAGCAACTAATAAATCATTGTAATTTACACATCATTTGTAGTCACTGCAGTGGTCTGTCCCTTACATGTATTATTACACTACCCAATGGTGTTATATTGTACAATGGTATGCTTGTAGATTAGCATGTACAGGACCTCTGTCTTATGTACAGGCTTGACAAGATGCAGGTGTAATGCAACATGTTTGGAGACTGCTGACTGCTGTCATACACTTTGGGTGAGATGCTGGGATGACAGGTATGTTTGCATGTACATTCTCTGACTATGTACAAGTCTGACTAACAGTTATATGTCATTTACAGCTGCCTATATTTCTTGGATCATCACATTAATTTGTCAGGGGAACAGGGCAAAAGGCAGGTGATGTGGGCCATTTATCAGGACATACTGCACAGATTGGAACAGTTGAGGGGTATGAATATGCATACCACTTTCTATTTGAGCATTCTAGAATAATCTGTACAGTTGCTAAGTGTATATATGCATACAGCTTTCTCTCTGAACATTCTAACAAACTGTGTGCAGTTGTGTGGAATGACTATGCATACAACTCATTGGCGCTCCTGGGATCCAAAGCCCTGCTGTGTGTGACAAAAGCATTACAGTTAAGATCACTGTACACTATGCTATCAGGCAATTGTTGGGAGGCTTTGCAACGTATTTAGTCTAATATGGCTGACCTGTTTACACTTCCAACATTGTTATACAGCACTTCATACACATGTTATCTGCATACCACAGTGTGGGTAACACTGCTTACTACAACAGTACTATTTAGTAACTGCAACAGTACAACATATGACTGCTGAGTAAACAGAAGCAATGCAGGGGTTACACCTTTATTTGCAGCATATTACACAAATCTGTATACTGGTACAACACTTTCTGAGGCTCATACATTTATTTGTTATGACAGTACATGCAGGCTATTTACAAACCTGCCTCGCGACACATCCTTTGCAGCCTAGCATCATAGGATTGCTGGTTCACAGCATGCTCATCTGAAGCTGTCAGAGAAGTACAGTGATATTTAGCCATAACTAGCCATAATATATACAAGCTAGGCAATTATTAACTACGTAGAGGAAGGAGTACTTACTCAGTTTTGGGGCATTCTGCATCTGCCTTGCTTCCTGGATCCACTGTTCCAGGACATCCCCCCTCTGCTGCTTCAGGTCTGCATGGTGGTGCCTGACCTGCTCACTAGTCCGGGAGATACCTGTGGTACTAGTGAGGTTATGGGTGAGACTGTACCAGGCCTCAGTTTTGTACTGCGAGCCCTGGTACTGGCCCTGTAGTAGTCTCCTGTCATGGTGCTTTACCAAGAGCCAAACCATGAATTTGGACTCCTGGATGCCCCAGCACTGTGCTCTAAAGTGAGTTCCTTCTCCCACTCCAGCCTCTCTGCCTCCAGGGGGATGCTACAACCAGTATCGTATTCCCACCCCTTTCGGTTTAAGTAGGGCCGGATTACTGCACTTTTCCGTAATTGGCCAGTTTATAAAAGGCTAAGCTATGTCTTATTCATTACAGGTTATATATGTGTCTGGTATCCGTCATTCATGTGTACATACACTGTATGGTGCCCTGGGGACTTTATAACTTTATTACAGTGATATCTCAACTCTATGTTTACTGCAGTACTCCAATTCACATATATATGGTCTGTGGCAGGTTATAGAACATTACACTGTACATAAATTCAGTTCACATGTTTGATTTTATTTCCATATGGTGAGGATTAGTTTGCTGATACCTCCTTTATATGTATTGCTATCATGGCGTAGTGGTTAACTACTGTGACTGTGATGTATAGGGTCCTGTGTTCTAGCCTTGCAGAGACTGTTCAATTTTGGCCAGAACATGAGCTGTTGGGTACAGAGTGATTAAGGCACTTTAAAGCAGTTTTGAGCGGGTGTGCGCAGGTTAGTGCAGAACTAAACAATGCTAATCTTGGGTTACAGTTTCTTACACTGAGCCTCTGCATTGCTTCAGCAGTGTGATACTCGTACACCAGCGGCCAAACAGGCTTACATCCGCTTGCTCCTGCACTTGCAAATGCACTGCATTTGGTGTTTGCATCTGACACTTACACCCCATGGTGGGGGTGAGGACTACAATAATACCTTGTGATGCCTATTACATCAGCTTACATGTTTACATTGGGGTGTTGCGACCATGTGTTCGTAGATGTTGTGTAGTGGGTTATGCAATGACACATATGGTCATACCGTACTTAGCCATTTAAACTGGACTGTGCTGCGGTGGGACCCATATCAGGAATGGCTGCCCATTAGGAGTAAGCATGCCGGTCGACTGTACAGAACCCGTGGCCTGTCCAGAGTTTGCTTCATACTATTGGTGTGTTCCTCTTACAATCTGCACCTGTCTGGCAAATACCTGGGAACTGACACCATTAAATACAGACAAGTAATTGGGTTTAGGACCCCACATCCTTCAGCCGAGTCATGCTAATGCATACCTATTATTCTATCAACTTTATAAGGTTGTAAGTGGAATATGTGCTTTCTGTCCCTATTTGTCCCCCCACCCCAATGGTTTATGTTCTGTCAAGTGGTTTTGCTCTTAGGGGTTGAGAGGTATGGGCATAAGCTCTGCCCATTTTGGAATATTACTTACATCCCCAGGGCGGTCCTAATACAACTGCACCAGCCAACACCTGCACGTCTAGGCCCATAATTGCATACCCATAGTTCTCCCACCTGCCCCACCTCTACAGCACTCATCCTTACTGTGGGTGTGGGTGGGGTCTAACCACACCACTACATACTGCCCAATCTCCACGTGTCAGGACCCATGTCATACATTGTGTCGTCCCATGGGTTATCAGGCTTGCACAGCCTACTGGTCCGTGTACATCTACAGCCTGGTTTGATGAATCATTACAAGGACTGACTCTGATGATCAGTCATTTTTGGGGTCACCCACATGGGACATTGATGTCTTTGTTTCAAGATTAGACCTGGCAGGTCTCTCCCACTGGTAGTATCCTGCCTGTGGTCTTGGAAGCAGTAGTGTGTTTACTTGTGTCATGTGTTTGTATGTTTCACCTGTCTAGGTGGTTGATGGTATGTGTTACACATTTGTTGATTGGACCCCTCACCCCCATTTGCACGGCCTGTGAACATAAGTAATTCGTAACTGCTGTATCATATCCTAGCTATTTACATGTGTATATTTACACACACACACACACACACACACACACACACACACACACACACACACACACATATATATATATGTATCTACATTACTATATACAGAGATATCTGTATATGAATGCATACATGTATATATTTATATATTGCTGTCTATGTATATCTAACAACATATGGGTGTATGTGTGTCTGTATATGTATATAAATATATGTGGGTATGTATATGTATTCTGTCTCTGTATGTATACATTTGTACTACAGAGAGGGAGAGGTATAGCTCCATGTCGCTATGGGTAGATATGCACACACATTTCTCTACATATATATATGTAATTTTTTCAAAAAATTTGTTTTTTCAGTACTTGAAGTTTGTGAAGCTGACAATAGGGCTGGGGATTTCAAGAATATGTTAGAACAAAAGGAAACATTGTGGCAGATTAGGTTAAATTCTGATAAACATCCTGGGTTAAATGAAGCAATAAATGTGAAGTGTTTTTTAAAATATAGAAAGTTAAGTATAAATAAGGAATATAATATATTACAATTGTTTAATTCAGTATGAATTGTGATGAGTTTTTAACATATTTTTAATTAAGTTGATTTATTAATTGTTTAATTGTTTTTAATTATGTGTTGATTGAGCGTGTATTTAAATAGGTCAAAGTGAGTTTGTAAAGTATTCTGATGAAGTCGTGTGATGAAAGCGTGTATTAAAGTGGATCCTACGCTATTTTTTGACTGGGACAACATTATTGGTGCTGTTACAAGTGTATTTCATTTCGTTTTGCTACCATCATTGAACTGACTTGTTTAGTATAGTTCATCTTTCTTTTTATATATATATCTACATCTGGTTATTCTGTTCTCTGCCATGTAGATTAGACATTGCTGCAGTGGGACTTGTAGCGGGTGTGGCTGATCGTTGGGTGACGCCTCTGCCCAATGAACACTTTTACTCACATCCCTGGGGCTGTCCATATAGGTCCACATCAACCAACAGCTGCACACCTAGACCCATAACTAGCTGCCTATAGTTCCCCCACCTGCACCTCCTCTACTGCACCCATCTTTACTCTGGGTGCAGTTCGGATCTGAACACACCACTACACGCTGCTCACTCTTCACTTCACGACACCCATCGTATGTTGTCTCTACCCATGGGTCATCAAGCTTTCCCACCCTTGTATTCCAGGTATGTACACACCCCAGCCAGAATGGTCGTCGTATCAGCTTCCTTTGGTTATATGTCAATTTTTGGGGTGTCCTGCAAGGGACGCTCCTGTCTGTTCCAAGATTAGATTTCACGGGTGCACTCTGTCCCCCCCGGTTGTATCCTGCCTGTGGTCTGGGGAGCAGTGGACTATTTACATTGTTTGTGGGTTTGTGTGTATGTTTCCTCTGTCTGGCTGGAAGGGGGGTCATGCTATGTGTTACATGTTTCTTGCTTGGGCCCCTCACTTCCATTGCTATAGCTTGTGAACATACATCATTCTTGTGTGCTGTTTCCTATCATAGCTGTATATCTGTGTATATCTACGCACACACACACACACACACACACACACACACACACACACATATATATATATATATATATGTGTGTATATATATATATATATATATATATATATATATATATATATATATATATATATATATATATATATATATATATATATATATATATGTATGTCTGCAACTATATATATATATATATATATATATATATATATATATATATATATATATGGTTCTACCTGACATAAACAAAACCCCAAAACACCGACAAAGCAATCACGAAACCACATAACCGACAGTGCAAAACACGAAACCCCACATGCCCGACAATGAAATAACCGACGGTACACAAACACGAAACCTCATACACTGCACACACCACAATCACAACAATCAACAAACAAAACACATTCCCTGTCCAAAAACCACATACACAACACAAGCACACCAAAATCCCTACAAACCCACACTAAACCTCACATACACAACTACCTACAACCCTAACCCAAACACTAACCCTATGGTCCGTCACTACCGCACACTTACCTGACCCACTCCCTAACCCTAACTCACTTATCCTGCCCCTAACCCAAACACAATCACTACCGTACACTTACCTGACCCGCTCCCTAACCCTAACTCACTTATCCCGCCCCTAACCCAAACACAATCACTACCGCACACTTACCTGACCCACTCCCTAACCCTAACTCACTTAACCCACCCCTATCCCCAAAGACCGTCAATATCCACACGTACCTTACTCGCACCCTAACGCCCGTCACTACCGCATACTTACACAGCCTTTTCCCATGTCGGCATCCTCGGCGTCGGTGCTTTCATCCGTCGGGTCGGTCTTCTGCACTTTCGATCTTCTGGGGCCCGTCGCGTGGGTCTTCTGAACTGTCGATCTTCTGGGGCTCGCGATTTCCCTGTCGATGTTCTGGCGTGTCGTCTAACTGAGGTAGAACCATATATATATGGCCTTATTCATTATGACACTGACACTTTGCTCCAGTTCACTTTTAATTGTTAAAATACAAAAACAATAATAAAACAACCACAAAGGACTAAATGTAGGTCTTCACTATTTTAATAAAACACAGAACCAAATAACTAAGCGCTTTCACCAAGCATAAACTGCTGGCCAGCTACTTTGAGTTAATTTCAGTGTTTGTGTACACTTTTGTATGCTTAACATACATTTCAGTATCCACAGACACTGACTTAATTGCTTACAATTAGAGGCGGGCAGGTTGTGCAACTGTGGGTGCATGTTTATGCCTCTGTAGAGCACTTAAACATGCCCCCTGCACTCGCACACATTTCCTGTGCACATCGAGGGTACGGCAGAGCACCCTCATAAATATTCATGTGGCGCTGTTGCACCATCTGTAAGGAGGACGCTCGGCGCAAGGCTAAAACCGTCCCTGTGCCGAGCTCCATGAATCCCAGGGTATACTTTTTTTGCACATGCAACATGATTTGGGAGAGCCTAATGAAAAAGAAAACTTTTCTAAATGAAAATAAATAGCTTTAGGTAAACTGTAGGTCATGGTCATTAAGGTACCAATAGCAGATTTAGGCATGGGCGCAGGGGCACGAACCTCCCCCTTTTTAAAATTGTTCTCCGAGTTAGAAAAAAAAAAGGAATGCACTGCACTGTGCTTTTGTTAACATCAGAAAATGTAATGCCAAAATATATGTTTTCCGATAAGCATCGAACTGCAGAGTTGAATGACATCCTTTTCAAGTTATTTGAATTAAGTATTGAAGGAGAACTGCTTTAGTGAGCATGGAACAGTGTTCAGAAACACTGAAGTTTTTTTTTTCCTTAAAGGGGAACTACACCAACTGAAAATGCCTTTTCCGTTCTCGGACCGAAACCTAAACATCAGCACTCACCCTCATATCTCATCGATGTAATGGGCAGTCACACCCACAGAATCATGTTTCTGCATAACCCTTTGTCCCTTCGATGTTTATATATATTGAGATAATTGGGTAAGCTTAAAATGGCTCGCAAGAGCAGTTAGCTTAGTATGAATCAATGAAACCATATTCCCTATGGAATGAAAAACTCTGTGTTTGTGTTCCAGGCAGTATTATAAATCTGTCCTGCTTTCTGTAGATGGACAGAGCATTGAACATTCCAGTTTCATTATTTAAAAAATGCACATTTTGACTATTTATGGCTGAAATAGCTGCCATTTTTGTATTAATTGCATTATTTTTTAAGATGTTTTATTGTGTCATAGGCATCTATTTTTTAAAGTTGTATATATTCATTTTATAAACTTTGTCAGTACAACTCTCGCTTAAACATAGCAGTAACGTCTTCTGATTACATAACGGCAAATAAATGTCAGTAGGTAATTGCGCAATGCCAATTTGGGGTAGAACGCCTAAATTAGAGACTCTGTTTGGAATATTTTTTTTACTGCATAGTACAGTGCTTCTTATTGGTATTATTCCCTAAAGCCATGCTATAAATCCTGTTTCCGTAATGGCACAGATTCCCCAAGCAGAGTCAGTAACACATACAGCTAATGTATATGTAATGACTCAGGATGTTACACGTGAAAAGGGATTTGTTACTTGAGTTATGGTCTTTGTATCTACTTGCCTGGGAACAATTTCTTGTCTTACTAATTGGCAATGGCAGTAAACAGTTTTAGGACTGTAGTTTCAAAATGCAAGCAGCTGCTCGTTTTGCTTAAGAATTGCAATTAAATGCTATTAGAATTAATTTTACGGCTTTTGAAAAAGTTTATTTTTTTTACCTTGCATTGGCATCTGAGTGAGTGTGCTTGTGTTTAACTGTTTGTGTGGAACTGCAGTTGGTGTATCATCTGAATTCAAGTTCTGTAAGGGGCTTGATCCACTTTAATTGCTTGCTAGTTTGTCTATGTTCTGGTTAGGATTGTTATTATGCCATGTGACCATACCTTTCAACTGTCCAGATTTATGCCTCATATTTTTATGTTCCTCATAACATTTGTGATTCGCTGGATTTTTGTGGCAAATCAGTGAGTATTGAATTCAATAAATAATGGCAGGATGTTGAATGTCAGACTTCATATATTTCAGAAATTGCATGGTAACACAAAACCTTTTATTCTAGTAACTTTCAAGTTTATAATGCATATTTAAATTTAATATTTAAAAATTGTCACTATTTTTGGGGCTTTGTCCAGATTTTTTTGTACTAAGAGGTTGACAGCTAGGCATGTGACATTCTTGCATGTCAAGCCAAGTGGGTGAATTGCTATTTTGTACTGGAAGGGTGCAGCCAGCAGCGGTTTAGTAGACTATCTTGTGGACTATAGTGGGAATACTGACAGTGAAGGCACATTTGTCTTCAGTCTAAAGGTGTACAGAGTTTTATCTCTTAATTTTTTGGCATGGCAGTGATTTGGTATGCTTGGAGAATCTGAGATATGATGAATGGCAGGTACATTGTTAGTCTATGGATGTCTAAACAGGTTGTTTTGTGTTTGTAGTGATGTTTGTACCAGTTTGTTCGTTATTTCTTATAAATGTATTTTTTCCTCTCTTCTCAAACATGAAGTTTGTAGAGTACTGAGTACAGCTGTACAGTGCTGTTATACCACACTAGGATATGGTGACAGTCTTTTTTTCCCCACTGGTAATACTCTTGCAGTTAATGACAGGTCTGTCTAATATAGACGTTCCATTTTAAATGTGTGGATAGTGATAAAACATTACATGCAGTGCACTGTTGGAGCATCAGTAATGTCAAGGAGTGTTTTTTTTTTACCTTTCCTCTCCCTCTATGTGGAGTTACAACCTGTCCCTCTTTCTGCAGAGTGGTCCCTGTTTGGGTGCTTGCATCTTGTGGGTGGGGCCTAAAATGCCAAATATCCTGAAATTTTGTGATAGAATATATTGGGTTGCATGAACAATTATTTTGTTCATAGGTTCATAGGTTGGTACGAGGCTATCTGCCCAAGGGCATTTATAAGCCTAGCCAGAATGTGTCAGCTTTCACCACCCCATTGATTAATTAACATGTCTCTGTCGAGCAGAGCCAATGACGTGATCCCCGGGGTGTATTTTCTGTTTCCCAGCCACTCATCAAGGTTTCTGTTGAAGAGTGCTAGTGAGCGGCTCTGCCTAATGTAATTAGGGATTTTGTTCCAAATCATGGGGAGTCTCTGTGACAGGAATCTGTTCCTCCAGCATGTTCTATTTATTGTTGTGGTGAGGTTTAGCTCACTAGAGCACGTGGCTCGCTGTGACATGGATTTCTTTAGGTGGAGCATATCCATTAATTTTGAGTTGGACATGGCTTTGTAGGTCAGGCAGAAATCACCTCTGACTAAACGATATGCCACTGAGTAAAGCCAGAGTTTTTTTCAGTCTGGCTGCATAGGACATATGTTTGAGGCCAGTAATCCTCTTAGTGAGGTACTTTTGTGGTCTTTCCAGCTGTTGGAAGTGTCTTGTGAGGTACATCCCAAATGGAGCATTGTACTCTATGATGGGCCTGATGAGTGACAAGTAACGGGGCACTATAACTTCTCTGTTTCTAGATGCAAACCCTTTAGTAATTAGATGGGCTACATAGAAGGATTTTCTGACTACTTTGGTGATATGATTGTCAAAAGAGAGATTACTATCTACCTGAGTCCCCAGATCTCTTATTACCTCTTCTGTATTAAGCGGGCTGCCACCTATGTGGTAATTCGTGGGTGTTTGTTTTTCTCAAATGGAATGACTATGCATTTTTTGGCATTTAGCTTGAGGCCATGACTTTGACACCAGGTGTCAGTCTCGGTGAGGCTCTTCTGGAGGATGACCGTGTCAGCCGGAGTGTCAATTATGGCTCCCAGTTTGCAGTCATCGACAAACTTGATCAGCCATAGTCCTCCTGTGTTTGCCTGTACTTCTGAGAAATATATGCCGAACAGTATCTGAAACGCCTTAATATTATTATGAAACAATACAAAAATACTCATATTGTACAAGAGTGAGTTTTTATTTTGCCATAAAGGTCAACTTCAGATCTTTATGTTGGCTGTTGCTATAATTTGTCTTGAAAAATCTCACATTTCTGTAAAAGAAATATATGGCAGTCCCACCTCCATGTAATTTCCATATATTGTAAAATGGGTATATTTGGAAACTTTGTTTTATAGTTAAGTCTGTTAAATGCCCTATATATCTAAACTTTGTGCATGCTACTTTTTGAACCAATGTAAACTTGTCACTGTCTCTCTCTTTACTGTACACTTCTGAGCTAAACCTGAAAATGGTACATTTGGATCCACATTTGATCCCGTTTAATTAATGAAACTTAAATAAAATGTACATTAAAATGAGCTTGTTCATTGGACCAGCCCTCCTACCCAATTATCAAATGAATAAATAAATGAGGACTCATCTTATTTACTATGTTGCCATTGTTTTTAAAGGTGTTAACTCCATGGTATGGGATATTGACTTGTACGCAATTTTTACTGCACGAATCTGAGAGCTAAAAATATTTATTTTATACTATATACCTATTTGAACTTTGCTACAGTATCCCTTCTTGATTACTGCTTTTTTAGTAGGGCATTGAAATTCTCACTGCTTTCACCTTTGATAATGCTGTGGGATAATTTTTCTAACCATTTTAGATGGAAACTATTTTTTCTTTTGCTCTAGCCTCCTAAGACCTATAACCTTATACAACTCTACAAGATTACTTTTAGAAATACTGACCCTTCCGGATTATCTCCATTTCAAGACAATGTTTCCATGTGCTTTTAAAATGTTCCTTGAAACTCTGTCTTTACCTTGGATTCTTCTACTGGACGACTTACAGACATTTCTTAGTCTTTTTCAATTCAAAGTTATTTTTTGTACTGGTCTCTTAACAGGGATGGGACACTATATTCGTAAATATGAACAAGTATCTAATCATACCTGTGCATCCTTTCTCCCCTCTTTCAGTTAAATATTAGATCATTGTCATATTAGTTGCATATATTCTTAATCAATGCTTTCATATTATATTTAACTTGGTATGATTATTTGAACTTATAGTCTTTTGGACTTCTAAACAAAATTATTTAGATGTCTTTGTATTTTTTGAAGACTGCAATATTATCTTACAGCGTTTTTGTAACACTACGGGGATTTTCTCTCCGTGCCTTGGCTGAAAATAGGCACCTACCCAGTTGAACTTTCTGGGTAATCAAATAAGCACAGCATTATCACTTTCAGGGAGCAGAGAGTCTCTGACATGTACAGAATGACTGATTTAAGTAGTTAAAAGGTATGCCTCATAGTCTGATTAGACTTTTTTTTGGGGGGGGGGTGTCACAACATATAAATGCCTAACACTCTTTAACGGAATGCAGTTATAAATAAAACATGTTTTAATATGCGTTGTAGCAGCATCTTGAAAATGAAGTGCAGTTTGGTACAGCAAATTAAAGCAAATGCATCTTTCTGAAAACTATCTAAAATATGTTTTCTTTATTTTTCATCATCTTATCTAGTCTATACTTTCCAGTCATCCACATTTTTGTCACATGTTTGGTCTGCTCCATGTAAAACTTGTGTGTATATGTTTTATTCTAGCAACTTTCTTAACGTTTATAAGAATCAATACTTAAAATGTGTCCCTGATTTTGTCCCTTTGTCCCAAATTCTTGAGAAAAGAGATCGATAGATATGAGCCTCTCCAAGCAATTCTGGGATAAAACTTTAATTATGTTATAAGGCATCTTATCTTAGGTCGTAAAAGAAAAGGGAAAATATTGTAGCTACCCTACCCCTACCTATACTTCCCAACTGTCTAGAATGTTGTATAATGTCTAGGTTTTTATTTCATGTAGTATGTGAGTTTAGGGTAAGAAACTATACTGTAGGCTTTAGACAGGTCAAGAAAAAAGGCGAAACATGTTTGCCTAAGTCCCTGTTTTTGTTTATGGTGTCAGTGACGGACAATAGAGCAGTAGTTGTACTGTATGCTGGGTGGAAGCCATGTCAGGTGAATGTTAAGAGCTGTTCTTGTAGGGGATAGTGAGGAGTTGTTTATAAATACATCTTTTGTTAAAGACGCATTTAGTCAAAACTAGGCAAAATAGTTCTGCTACAAACAAAATGCATAATTTTCCAAAATACACACGGGCTGAAAATAGCACTACAAGTGTTTTTTTTGGGGAGGAGGCTGAATTATATTTACTAATTCCACAGATGCACCAACTCAGAGATGGGAAATGTCTTAAAACAGGGCATCACTACTGGCATACAGACATCACACCATCAGTGATTTCCTACAGAAAAAAATTCAACCTGAAATACATTCACAACATGTTTGTGACTAAACATGATTCTACCACATGTGCTTTCTACTAAAGGAAACAATATTGCACTTGTTTGGATTTAATCTGAGCCTATTTTCCATACACTAGTTATTGGTAAAGGCACAAAGCGAAAACCACGGGAACCTTGAACCAGCAAATGTCACGAAGCACAAAAGCCCACTAACTCTGCAGTGGCTTCATCAGAGATAGACAATTTACAAAGTAGGACAATGTACATACACTTTTGTGATGTCATGGCACAACAACTTGAGATTAAAATGCGATTTTCATATCAAATATCGCACCACGGACCATGCTTGACACCTAATACATAAAATGTCCTAAAAGGAACAAGCGTAAAATTCATAACCAAGTGGCTTCTAAAAGAAAAAACAAACCTAAATACAATATTTAAATAGAATAAGGTCCATAATGACAAATAAAGTATAAAATATATAATAGCAGTGGTATACACCCTATCATAAACGTCATATATGTATCTCAACCACTTGTATGAAATGCTCTTATTAATAAACTAAATACATTAATAACATACTTAAACTTAGTACACAAAGTGTCCCTAAATAAGTACCTCTAAAAAGTTAGAGGTGTAAAAAATCTAAAAAATGTTTCTATATGTATATGTAATTGTAACAAAAACTCTGAAACACCCTCTCACTGAGTGTTATAGACTATTAATAAGAATTAATGTAGATGGGGAGCCAAAAGGGACTATCCCAAATAGCTCCTCAAAGTATAAATATAAAATATATGGTAGCGGTGGTATACACCCTACCATCCACATCATATATGTGTGTCTCAAGATCGTATGGACAAGACTCTTATTAGTGAACTAAATACATCAACAACAGTCTTGAACCCGGTACACTTAATGTCTCTAAAAAAACACCTATAAAAAAATCGAAGGTGTTGAATGACCTAAAGGGAGAGGGCAAGTGTAATAATGGCAAAAGAACTAAATCACCTTCTCACTAAAAATTTTGGACTATACATAAATGTAAACAAAGGGTTGCAAGGGACTATCTCAAGTAGCTCCTCAATCTCAAAACAGCAGAGATATTGCAGTTTTCGTTAAGGCCTGGTGGATGGAAAGCGTCCGTCCTCAATTGCCACTCCAACTCACGGTTCTCAAGAATCAGTGAGTTAGCCAAACATGTTGACCTTCACCTAGGCCACAGTTTTTCTTTTATGACGATTGACCAGGTTCCAATTAAGACTCGGGGAGGCCCTTACTCACTGATTCTTGAGAACCGTGAGTTGGAGTGGCAATTGAGGACGGACGCTTTCCGTCCACCAGGCCTTAACAAAAACTGCAATATCTCTGCTGTTTTGAGATTGAGGAGCTACTTGAGATAGTCCCTTGCAACCCTCTGTTTACATTTATGTATAGTCCACAATTTTTAGTGAGAAGGTGATTTAGTTCTTTTGCCATTATTACACTTGCCCTCTCCCTTTAGGTCATTCAACACCTTTGATTTTTTTATAAGTGTTTTTTTAGAGACATTAAGTGTACCGGGTTCAAGACTGTTGTTGATGTATTTAGTTCACTAATAAGAGTCTTGTCCATACGAGCTTGAGACACACATATATGACGTGGATGGTAGGGTGTATACCACCGCTACCATATATTTTATGTTTATACTTTGAGGAGCTATTTGGGATAGTCCCTTTTGGCTCCCCATCTACATTAATTCTTATTAATAGTCTATAACACTCAGTGAGAGGGTGTTTCAGAGTTTTTGTTACAATTACATATACATATAGAAACGTTTTTTAGATTTTTTACACCTCTAACTTTTTAGAGGTATTTATTTAGGGACACTTTGTGTACTAAGTTTAAGTATGTTATTAATGTATTTAGTTTATTAATAAGAGCATTTCATACAAGTGGTTGAGCTACATATATGACGTTTATGATAGGGTGTATACCACTGCTATTATATATTTTATACTTTATTTGTCATTATGGACCTTATTCTATTTAAATATTGTATTTAGGTTTGTTTTTTTCTTTTTAGAAGCCACTTGGTTATGAATTTTACGCTTGTTCCTTTTAGGACATTTTATGTATTAGGTGTCAAGCATGGTCCGTGGTGCGATATTTGATATGAAAATCGCATTTTAATCTCAAGTTGTTGTGCCATGACATCACTTCCCTTTCCTCTACTTTTTAAAAAGTGTATGTATGTTGTCCTACTTTGTAAATTGTCTATCTCTGATGAAGCCACTGCAGAGTTAGTGGCGAAAACGCTTGTGGAAAAATAAATTGCGTTCAGCTAAGCTTTTTGTGCTTCGTGACATTTGCTGGTTCAAGGTTCCCATGGTTTTCGCTTTGTGCCATTGGTTTTTTAGTTATTGGTAAAGGGTAGGGGAATCGGGGCTGTTTGCAGTCATCAGCAAACTTAGTTAATGAGAGATCCATGTTTATAGCCTACAGATAAAAAAAATTAAATGCCAAAAGAAGGTGCTCAAATACTGAACACTCAGGACAGGACTGGTTGCCTTCATGCTTCTTGGTAAGACAATTGCCACTGACACTATGAAGATTCTATGTTTTAGACAGTCTACTATCCATCTTACCATTATCACTACTAACCCCCCCTTTTTCCCCATTTTCTACATGGGGTCAGGGATCATGTTAACTGTCACCATCTCTCTCAATTCATTGCCTTACTTCTGCCTTCTTCAACACTTATGCCTGACTGTCGCAGATCTTCTCTCACACAATCCAGCCACCTCTGCTGGATGCCCTCATTTCCCCTGACCTTCTTCCTGTCTGTCCCAAAGAGTCTTCACCAGATTGTCTTCTGATTTTCTGCACATGTGCCTGAACCACTGTAATCTGTTCTTTGATCATTTCTGCAATTGGAGCTACTTTAGCTTCTGCTCTTTTGTTCTCATTTCTTCATCTTTATCATATCTGCTGTAACCTCATCTGAGTCTGCTGCTTTCCCTGACTTCATTTGCCTTAGTGCTATTCTTGCCTCTTCAAGGATGGACACCCTTTCTCTCATTGTAGGCTGTGTCTGGGGCAGTACAGCTTCTATGGGGTTTTCTTCATTCAGAAGGTGCTGAAAGTACTCCTTCCCTATTCCTTTGATGTGTTGTGCACTGGTTAGCAGGTGTTTGCTGGCATCCCTTATGGAGGGTGTCTGTTTTCTTTATCTTTCTGTCTTTATCTTGCAACCTGATACAGTGTCTTTGTGCCACCTACTGAGTCACATTCCAGAAGCTGATAGAGTGCCTCTGATGCCCTTTTCTTTGCTATTGCAACTCCTTTCTTACTTCTTTGCTAGCCAACCAGTATACCTTCCTAGCCTGGTCAATCTTTTCTGTCTTCCACTTTTTCCTGAACTGCTTCTTTCTTTCTTTCTTTTTATGACTTCCTGGACTTCTGTATTCCACCATCACCTTTCCTTATGAAAAGAGAAAGGCCTCCCCTTTGGAAATACTAAGCCTGTATGATTCATTTTTGATACCTTTCTCTGCCTTGTTTCTGATAGTCATAGTGAGGTAGGAGTTATGATGTTAGGTAATAGGTATACAAATTTAGCTGTCCATATTTTTGGCTGGATGTATCTGCTTTCTAAGAGCCTTTGTCTGTATTTTTGATGTCTGTAGGTTGAGAGGTATGGCGACCTCAGTTTGTTTAGGTATGTTTTCATAAGTTGCTAGTGACATGAAAGGGGATTGGTAATGGGTTAGTATGTAATAGATTATCTTATTTACATTAACAATGCATGGAGCATTTCTAGGTCATTATTTCACTGCATAAGCCCAGTTATGATGGAGCTTTGGAGGTGTATAGATAAACCTCCACTAGCCATGGGGACTTTCAAAGTAAAGAATCTGAATGAGTAGTAGGCATTGAAGTTGGGCATGAAAGTTCTCAGCACACAGGATAGCACCATGTGACCCCTAGCTTATCTGCAAATGTGACACAGTCACTTTTAATCACTTTTATCTCCTGTCAAATAAGGTGAAAGTTTGAATGTAAAGAAAGTGATATTGATACTGGAGCACAATGTTTTAATAGCCAGTAAGCAAGCAAGAATAATCCACAACATGCACACATCCCAGC
Source organism: Protopterus annectens (assembly GCF_019279795.1). Lineage (NCBI taxonomy): Eukaryota > Metazoa > Chordata > Ceratodontiformes > Protopteridae > Protopterus > Protopterus annectens. The sequence continues at coordinate 53,830,519 of NC_056738.1, read as the reverse complement.
TAGAGAGTGGTACCATCTAATCTGCAGTAGGTATCCTGTCTATAGTGGCTAATGTATGAGTAAATTCCCCAGCTCAGTGAATACCTGCAGTTAATTCAGAGTGTCTGATTGCCTCAGAGTGTAGAAGGAAGTAAAACAGCCTATCTGCAACTACCCCACCTCTCTACTACAGTTGCTTACTGTACTACAAATATATTAGGTATCAGAAGATGCCAGGGCAATCCTATAGGCTAGGCTTGTAAAGGCTCCAAGGCCATTAGCCTAGTACACGCCTATGAGCCTATGAGAAGATACCTTTTAGTGTTAACTATCTCCATGAACATTGTATTAGAGGTCATTTATCTATCTATTTATCAACTGAATGTATATTGCTGTCTTTTCAAACATGATGTCAAAGCATCTTCCGGTGATCTTTACACATCCCTGAAAACCAGTGTCACTCCAATCCTGATAGTTGACTAACCAGACTGCGCCGTCCCTCCTTTGCAGATTCCTGGATCCACTACTGGGTACTTGGGACATTTTTATCCTAGTCTCACACTGAATTCATTATCCAGGCATCTTCTCCAATTCATAGGCAGGTACTAGGTAAGCATTAAGGATAGGAGGAGATGAGATAATGATGATGCGTAACCGATCTACAGGAAAGTCCCTTGGAAATGAAGGTATTCCTGTGGAAGTCTGGAATTTAGACGGGAAAAAAAAAGAAAAATCTGGAAGGTTTTGTTTAACAATATTTTAAGAAGAGGAGAAGTATCACTATCCTGGAAGAAAGGGTGTATTTCTTACATTTATTTCATTGAATTGCACTTATTTGATGCTTATAATTGTGCTATACAGCTAATATACTATATTTTACACTGTTGTAAAGCTTTTTTACTGTTTTACTGCATTTGTGTACTGTTTTATATTGTTTTAATTCTATTTTCCATTGCTAGATAGTGCTTCATTACTGTAATTGCATTTTTACTGAATTACTTAACTGCAAACTGCTTTTCCATGCTGAGAGTTGTATTGTTTATTTGTGAGTGCTCTATCTGTGCTTTTCTGTGCATTTTTGTGAGGTTTCTGGATAGAGGCCTGCTGTTTATTTGTTCTGATTTCCTGTCAAGGAGTTTATCATATAACTGATTTTTTCAATTAAAAACATTCTCTAGGGTTACCTTGCTCCTTTATCTGTTTAAAACTTTCATTTAGTGGCTCACTTATGGTTTTCTGCTGCCTAGTGTAGCTAGTAGCTATAATAGTTTCCCATCTCCCCTCCCTATTGGTGTCTTGTTCTTATACTTGGTGGCTTTGCAGTTGCCCCCCCCTACTGTAAATTTGATCTGGGACAGTCCTTCCAGCCTAGTGTCATTAGCTTATTTTACCTAATACATACAGAACATTTGAAAAAGCCAACCCACTTAGGTTCTTAACTTTGAATTATCTTCTGTTTGTGCTTTCTCCCTTTCCACTTTACTAAAAAAAAAAAAAAAAAAACTTTTCTAGACTCTCCTTGTGTTCTGAATGAGTGTGCTTCTCAGCTGATAGGTATATTTTTTGGCACTTTTTAACTGTTCAGAGTTGAATAAAACAATAACTGAATTCAGTTCAGAATACAGTTTGAATAAATTGCATTTATTTAAACTGTATTTGCTTTAATATTGCTACACGCTCAAGTGTGTTAGCTTGCACTGCACCTGAATTGTTTTTAGTGCTGTTTTAGCTAATTTTCTGTAAAATAAAAATTTGAAGCTTGTTTCCTGTCTTTCTTGTTACTAGTCTAGTCCAGATACAGATTTGCTGTATCCAGGACTGTAAGCTTCTGAGCCCCCCCCCCCAAGCCTTTTTGTGTTGGAGAGAAGCCTTCTAGCTCATCTGTGGGAGTGGTAAGCAACAGGTAGCCTATCTACCACAATAGGAGTGGTTTCTGGGCCCAGAAATTGTAGTGTATTGGCTTTTTTGGCAGTGTTTTCCATCTCTTTCAACTTTCTGGTTTCAAAGCCTGCATTTGCACTTGTTTCCAACTTTCTTGTAACTAGTCTAGTCCAGATACAGATCTGCTGTATCTAGGACTGTTTGTAAGCTTCTGAGCCCCCCAAGCCTTTCTGTGCTGGATGGAAGCCTTCTAATTTGTCCGTGGGAGTGGTAAGCACCAGGTAGCCTATCTACCACAAGAGGAGTGGTTTCTGTCCAAGAAATTATAGTTTATTGGTTGTTTGGTCAGTTTTTCTATCTCTTCCAACTTTCTGGCTTAAAAGCCTGCATTTGTGCTTTTCCTACCTTTCCTGTAACTAGTCTAGTCTAGATACAGACTTGCCATATCCAGGACTATTTGTAAGCTTTTGAGTGGTACCAAAGTCTGCTCTTCAATTTTTCCCTTAGATCAGCTAGTTCTCTTCTCTCCTGCACTTTTATAAGCTTATTAATCTAGCACATTACCAGACTTCTTGTAGCAATTATTGTAGCACACAAAAGTGCTAACAGCACTAAACATTTTACAAAGAAACAGCTCCAGTACTTATTATTAATGCTCACCCCTCCAGGCATGTCTAAAAGTCAGTTCCCTGTGCTTTCTCCTATTAACCTGGTGAACTTGGGCATCCTGAGGCAATGTGGCAACTGCTTAATGTACACCGACAACCCTTTCATCTTACCTCCCAACACTCAGACTTGTGAGAGATGTACTTATATATGCAAACTGGAAGCCACACACTCTCTAGCCAAGACCAGAATAGCTGGTCAAGAGGAGAAGGTCAATACTTGCACCACATCACATGGAACACATATCCCTTCAGAACACACACCAGTACTGCCTTCACATAAAAACACAAACCACACACCCACCATCGTGGAGGCTCTCAATAAAAATCTACCCAAACAGCAGAGACCCCCAAGGCAGAAACTCACTTGATCACCACAATACAACACTAATCACTAGACACATAACTCTTCTAAACAGTGTGCCACTCAACCAAAGCCCCTAAGGCAAAACAGCATGCCCAACATACTCGTCATAGGTGACTCAATAGTGAGGCACACTGATGATGCACTCACTAGGCTGAATAAGGAGAAAGTAACAGTCAGCTTCCTGTCAGGTACCAGGATCCGCCACATAGTGCACACACTCAGGTCCCTGAACAACAGGTACAAATATGACTCTGTCATTGCACATGTGGGTGTGAATGACCTGAGACATACCTCCATGGACTACATGAAAAGAGACATGGAGGAGCTCTCAAAGTATGTATCCCAGATGGGTATGACCCCAGCTCTGAGGAGCATCCTACCATCACCCACAATTATACCACAGTACAAGCAGAAAATGATTGAGTTCAACAATTGGCTAAGTTTCTGGTGTCATTTTAAGGGGATCCAGTATATGTCTGCCTGGGATGACATTATTGGCAGACCTCAATGCTTTGCCAGAGATGGTCTGCATCTGTCACCCTTGGGCTTCTGGATACTGGCCAAGGTTCTTGCCAACCCTATGGTGCCTTTTTAAGCGTTGTTCCAAATACCAAATTGCCACCGTAACAGCTACAAACAAATGCAATTTTAGGGTCATGCTGCTCAGTGCTAGAAGTCTAAATCTTATAATGCACTTGCTCGAAACACTCCTGAAAATGGAGAACATCGACATTTGTGTTGTAACTGAGACCTGTTTCAAAGCAGCAGAAGGGACAAGGTTTCAAATCTAACATTTCTAGGAAGCCCACATTTTGCAATACTTATTTGGAATATACGAGCTGCCATTTGTATAAACAAAAGGAAGGTGTATTAAAAGGACAATATATTCAGGCAGGAAAGATGACTTCCCATTTGGATGAGCTCCCAGAAGAACTTGATAAGATCTCAGATATGTTTTTGATTAGGGGGTATCCCCTGAGTATGGTAAATGATGTTAAGCATTATGTGCAAAGAGAAGGAAGTAAAAAGTACAAACTCCTTTTTAGGGATTGGAATGGAGAAAACTTATGCAATCTCTAAGGAGAATAATTATTAAAGTGCTATGGTAATTCAATATTCACTGCAAATTAGTGACATTATTAAAACAGTAAGAAAAAACTGGAATATTTTGAAAACCAGCCCCATTATTTATCAGACACTTGGTCCAGAACCCTTGTTTTCTTATAAAAACATGAGAGATCTTAAAAGACAGCATTGAAGTGGGTACCAAATACAGTTTAAGGTCCATTGTAGGTAAAGGGACATTTAAATGTGAAGCATGCCTACAGTGTGGTTATATTTCGAAGAACACATTTATATTTCTAGATAATTACTTTCATGAGAAGCTTTGAGTTTGTGAGGAGTAATTGTGAAAAAAATAGTGATTTATTTAGCTAAGTGCATTGAGTGTTCTGATTTTTTATGTAGGGAAAACTGACCAGAACCTTAGAAATAGGATATATGAACAAGTATACAATATACGTAGTTGTAATGAAAATAGTACACTTTACAAACATATTAAAAGTTACACCTCACACAAAAATGTTATTTTTGGAATCTTAAAAAGAAAAGAAACCAACACAAGGGGAAGAGATGTAAAATTGCTACTGGAGTCCAAGGAGGTCAAATGGCAGATTAAATTAAATGCCTGTCACTTCCCAGGAATAAATGAAACTATTTCAATGTGGCCACTGTTAGTACTTAGAGCTAATAGATTGTGATATATGTCATTACTTTGCCTGTCAAGGAAAGAGTTTTATAAAATTATTTTAACAGAATTTGAGGAACAATATTTTGGTTTTAGTTTATGAGAGCTTTTATATATTTTTAACTTTATAACATGTTACTTGAGTTTGGTTATGGAACAATGATATTCAAGTTATAAGGACAATTATGAAGAAGAGCTTTTGATTGGTTGATTAATTAATTAACAATGTGTCAATATTATATAAAGAAGTGTTCTTGTGTTTTTAATTGATTCTGAAGAAGTCCAAGTGATGAACTAAAGTGCTTAATCAAAGTCTTTGTATGTCTAATAAGTTTGGTTTTATCACTTTTAATTCATGGGGATTGTGGAATGACAGCTGGCATTACTAATTCATCAGTATATGGGATTGCTTGAGTGATGCTTTGCAACTTTTTTGTTTGTTGACGTATTGCGATTATTTCCTACAATGGATTTACTGGATGATATTTCAGCAGTTTTCTCCCCCATCCAACGAGAAGAATTTATTTCTGTGCATTCCGAACTGTCTATAACAAAGGGGAACTCACCAGAGTGATCAAGCTCATCAGGCAACCTGAAAATGGAACTGTGATCAATACCTATGGTCCCGTCCCTTCAGTGCCTGCTCTGAATGAAGGGCAACTAATGGAATCAGCATAAATTGGAGCGGCAGACACTAAACTAATTTTAGATTATGGTGGAATGGACACCAGAATCACATAGCAATAAAGAAGGAAACAGAAACACCAAAAAAAGGTACTGTACATAAGAAAACATATGCCGCCATTGGAATGCAACTGGCAGACATTAAACAATTTGTTAATAATGAGGCGAGCAGCTGGGGGGGGTGATTCAAACACTTTTTCTTATTCTGGCAACAACTCAAACTTGCATATAAATAATCTGAATCAAGGAACAGTTAATAATCAAGCAGCAAATGGTACTATTACAAATACTGTGTTTTCTAATGGTCATGCTGATGTGAATTTGTTTAATAAGGTTTTAGACAAGAAATATATGTTTGACATTAGAAGTAGCCATTCTGAAAGTAGGGCAAGAATGGAATATATTGGTGGTAATACTTTAAAAGATTTAGTCAATGAAATGGAAAAATTATTAGGGAAGACCAAGGCTTTACAAATTGAAAACAATTACTTGAATAAATGCTTATAATTGAACATTGAATAAATGCTTAGAATTGAACATAGTCCCACAGGGACTATGTGTTTTTAAATTCCCTTTTGGGTTGGATTATGATGATTGAATGTACCAAGATTTTGTTCATATGTTCAACAGACATGGGTGTGAACTCACGGAGAAAACTATGAAGCTTAATGAGATTAGAACAGGTAGTTTGTTGGGATAAATCGATGAACTTAATACAAAGATTATGAATGATTTAATATTTGACCAGTGGCAGAGTTTGAAAAGTCATAAAATATTTGAAAAAAAAACATAAAAATTGGCGAGACATAAAACAGTATGAAAAGAACAAAGCTTATCTTTAAAAGTTAATAAAGTTTTAAATTCACCACAGAAATTTAGTGATATGTATAGAGAAGACAAGGAAAATAAAGGGAAGAAAGAAAATAATAGAAACAACCGGCCAACTAAATCAATATCAACATGGTCCCAGGATTTTTGTTACCACTACCCTCAACAGAGACAGATGTGGCACACAGAGGATTACAGGTACTCTGGACAATCAATACAGGAGAACCATAGGGGAACTAGGGGACAGTGATGAAGAGATTTCCCCAACATGGGGGGAGATGGAGTCATAGTCAACACTTAAAACAGATTTACTATTTATAATTACACAAACCAATTTATTACTGATGACTATTTTTCTTTATTTCAGAAAGGCTTGAACTTTGTCTCAGACAAATTTTGATATTATTGACAACATTTCAAAGCTAATGTTATTCATGAGGAAATTGAATTTAGCTATATTTTATAAGGACAGACATGGGGAAGTTATTAATGGTCCATTCACCAAAGAATTGGCAAAAAAGAATGGCACATTCAAACCACAACTTCACTCACATTTAAGTACCTTGGAGTAAGTGATAACTGAAAAAAGTTATCAACTTAGAGGAATAAACATGTTGATAATTTGAAGGGAACAGAAAGGTTATTATTCGGTAGCTTGCATAATGACAAGTCTATGCGTATCATAAAAACTGAAAAGGGAAGGGGTATAGTTTTATATAACACTATTCGCTATAATACCATAATTAATGATTTACTACTGGATATTAACACCTATGTATCTGTTTCTGTCAATGAAGTATGTATAGCTTACCATATGATAGATTCATATTTGGAAGAGTATTTAGTTGAACAAAGAATTAAAGGTGAAATGTACAACTACATTAAAGTTGACAAGTCAGTGGTACCAACCATTTTTGGGATCCCTAAATGTCACAAGTGTAGTGAGAAACCACCATTTAAACCAATGACAGCTGCTCTGGGCTCAAAAACTTACCCCATAGGTGTAGCTATCAATAGATGGGTTAAGCCAATTTATCAAAATATTGTTCAATAAATTAAGAATTCTTGGGACTTTCTGGGAGATTGAAACAGGAGCTATGGTCTGAAGATTTAATTTATTTAACCATTGACGTGTTACATTTATTTACCAGTGCTCCTAGAGGGGGAACATTTTCATAGAAGCCTTAGGACATAGGTTTATATGTGTGTACTAGGCTAATGGCCCTGGAGCCTTTACAAGCCTAGTCCATAAGATTACCCTGGCATCGTGCCACCTGACTTAGTTCCTAGTACCTCTGTCGAGTAGAGCCACTGGAATGACTCTTGGGGTGAACTTTCTATTTCCCATCCACTCATCAAGATCTCTCTTGAAGAGGGCCAGTGAGGTGCTTTGTTTGACATGTATGGGAAGTCTATTCCATAGCATGGGCAGTCTCTGGGTTATGAACCTGTCCCTCCAGCACATTCTGTTGATTGTGGTAATAAAGTTGAGGTCTCTGGAGCATGTGGTGTGGAGGGATTGCGATTTCTTTAGATGTAGCATTTCTAATAGACCTTGGTCAGACATAGCTTTGTAAGTCAAGTAGAGATTGCCTCTAAGTAGGTAATATGAGACAGAGAATAGTTGGAGTTTTTTGAAGAAGTGTTTAAGGCCTAGGATCCTCTTTGTGAGGTACTTTTGCAGCTTCTCCAGTTGTTGCAGGTGTCTAGTGAGGTATATGCGAAATGGGGTGTAGTACTCAATGATTGAACTAATGAGAGAAGAGTAGAGGGAGACAATGACCTCTTTCTTCCTGGATGCAAAACCGTTAGCAATGAGATGTGCCACATAGAAGGACTTTCTGACCACAGTGGCAGTATGGCGGTCAAAAGAGAGGTTGTTGTCCACCTGTGTTCCCCATTTTTTGGCATTGAGGTTAAGGCCATGGTTCTGACACCAGTCATTGGTCTCAGTGAGGCCTTTTTGTAGGATGTCAACATCACCTGGGGAGTTAATAATGGCTCCCAACTTGCAATAATCTGTGAACTTTGCCAGCCATAGTCTTTTCATGTTGGCCTGGACTTCTGTGAAGTAGATACCAAACAGGAGAGGATCCAGGACCGATCCCTGTGAGACTCCACTTGTGACTGGCCAGCAGTCTGACTTGGAGTCAGCTACTTTCACACTGTGGGGTCTAGCTTTGAGCTTGTTTGTAACCTACCTAGTGATAAAGGGGATGATGCCCAGCTTAGTGAGTTTTTCTATGATTCCTGAGTGGGTGATGGTATCAAAGGCCTTGGCCAGACCAAGGTAGGCTGTATGAATCACCTTGCCTTCATCCACAGCTCTGGTGACTGACTCAAAGAAGTCATCCAAGTTGAGCAGGCATGATCTACCCTTCACAAAACCAAACTTTGTGGGATCCAGAATTTGGAGATTCCCTATATCCTTGTTTATTAGGTCCATGATGATATATAGTCATTTTTCCAGCAACTTAGAGGGAGATTATTTTAAGCAAATAAAAGGGTGTCTATGGAGGCTTCATTTGCCTCATGCTACGCAAATTTGGTAAGTTGGATTGGGAGATGGATATAGTTCTGTGCTCTGGAAATACATAAGGTTCTATTGTAGATTTTTTGGTCGACATTTTTATCCTGTGGAAGGGGCCAGTAGCACTCATTACAGAGTTTGTTGAATATTTGAACAGTTCTTCACACTTTCTAAAATTCACTTTTAATTTTGATCATGACAAGATTAATTATTTAGACATTGTAATTTCACATATGGGACAAGGCTCCAAATCTAAAATTTATAGGAAGCCCACATTTAGCAACACTTATTTGGATTATACGAGCTGCCATCCATCTAAACAAAAAAATGTGTATTAAAATGGCAATATATTAGGACAGCAAGGATGACTTCCCATTTGGATGAGCTCCCAAAAGAACTTCAAAAGATCGCAGATGTGTTTTGGGCTAAGGGGTACCCTTGAGTATAGTAAATGATGTTATGAATTATGTGCAAAGGGAATGGGGTAAAAAAGTACAAACTCCTTTTAGGAATTGGAATGGAGAAATCCTATACAATCTGTAAAGAAAATAATTATGAAAGGGCTAGTCACTGCAAGTTATTGACATTAAAATAATAAGAAAAAAATGAAATATTTTGTAAACCAGCCCTGACGTTTATCAGACACTTCATCCAGAACCCTTGCTTTCTTTTAAAACAGGAAAGAACTTTAAAGGAAGCATTGAAGTGGGTGCCAGCTACAGTTAAGGTCCATTGGTGATAAAGGGACCTTTAAATGTGCTGCATGCCCACAGTGTTGTTATATTTTGGAGGACAATTTTATATTTCTAGATGATTAGTCTCATGAGAAGGTTGAGTTTGTGAGGAGTAATTGTGCAAAAAACTAGTGATTTATTTAGCTAAGTGTGTTGATTGTTCCACTTTTTATGTAGGAAAAGCTGAGCGGAACCTTAGGAAAAAAGATAAATGCTCGTAAGTGTAATTAATATAGTGCACTTTACAAATGGGCATGCCTTCGTTGAAGGTTGGGCATCGAGCTAGCACCTCTGCACCATAAAAAAAATCTACTGCCAATCATTAGCGGACCGGAGTTCCACTGTAGCGACCCATAACTGGGAAAAGCCGAAAGAAGAAGAACAACAAACACATTAAAAGTTACCCTTCACGCAAAAAAATTCTTTTTGGATTCTTAGAATGAGTGGATACCAACCCAAGGGGAGGAGATATTAAATTGCTACTGGATTCAAAGGAGGTGAAATGGCAGATTAATTGAAATGCCTGTCACTTTCCAGGAATAAATGAAACTATTTCCATTCAGCCACTATTAGCACTTAAAGCTAATAGATTGTGATTTATGTCATTACTTTGACTGTCAAGGAAAGAATTTTATCAAATTATTTTATGAGACTTTCAGGAACAATATGTTAGTTTTAGTTTATGAGAGTTTTTATATATTTTTAACTATATAACATGCTATTTGCATTTGGTTATGGAACAATGATATTCAAGTTGTTATAAGGGCAATTATGAAGAAGATCTTTTGATTGGTTGATTAATTAATTAACAATGTATTGATATTATATAAGGAAGTGTTCTTGTGTTTTTAAAATGATTCTGAAGAAGTCCAAGTGATGGACGAAATCACTTAATCAAAGTATTTGTTTGTGTAATGGGTCTACTTTACTTACCCGAAATGTTATTCACCGACACTCCGTTGAACGACACCTTAAGACCGGCAGTACGAAATACCGAAACTGTAACACGCCGTATCAGTGTACCGTACATCTACAGGGAAGTAGCCTACCATGATCAGTATTTGTGAAATGCTCACAAATACTGATCATGGTAGGCTACTTCCCTGTAGATGTATGGTATACTTATACAGTAATGCTGAATATTACGTGATTTGCTGTTAAGTGCAATTGTCGGGATTACGATTGTTGGCGTGTTACAGTTTCGGTATTTTGTACTGTCGGTTTTAGGTGTCGGTCAACGGAGTGTTGGTGAATAACGTTTCGGGTAAGTAAAGTAGACTCATATATATATATATATATATATATATATATATATATATATATATATGGGTCTACCTGATAACGCTGAAACTGCAAAACGCCGATGATGAGAACACCGACACCAGAAGATCGACAACAGAGATGATCGACAGTTGAAAATCCCAATGCTGAGAACACCGACATGTTAAGGTAAGTTTGGGGTTAGGGGCGGATTAAGTGAGTTAGGGTTAGGGTGTGGGTCAGGTGACTGTGCGATAGTGACAGACTGTATGGTTAGGGGTGGGTTAAGTGAGTTAGGGTTAGGGCACAGGTTAGGTGAGTGTGCAGTAGTGGCGGACCTTAGGGTTAGGGTTTGGGTTTAGGTTAGTGCATAGATAGTTGTCTATGTAAGGTTTAGTGCAGGTTTGTAAGGTTTTCGGTGTGATTGTGTTGTGTGTATGCTTTTTGGACAGGGGATTTGTTTTGTTTGTTGATTGTCGGGATTGTGGTTTGCCGGGCATGTGAAGTTTGGTGTTTTTGAACTTTTGGTTCTGTGGTGTTGGTGATTTCGTTGTCCGTGTCGGTGTTATCAGGTAGACCCATATATATATAAATATATATATATATATATATATATATATATATATATATATATATATATATATATATATATATATATATATATATATATATATATATATATATATATATATATAGACTTTAAAAAAACAAAATAAAAACTTTTTTTTCTGCCCTTGTACTTCCTCTCATACATTAATTACTTCCTTCCCTTGGCTCAGACTGTCTCAGTCACCTGAGGCAGCTGAGCTAACAGGAAGGACTCCACATTGATTCATGCAGCAGCCCAGAGAGGAGAGCCCTGAGCACCACTTCTGTTGGTGCTGATTGGTGTTGTGCAAATCTAATGTTGGTCTGTTTTCAAAACAGCCTGGCAATTGATTTAAGCAAATTTTTTTTTTTTTTGGATCTCAGCACCCGAAGCAAAATGGAAAGTCAGAAAGTCAACTGTTATTAAAAATTACAGTTGACTTTCTGAATTAATTTAATACAATTTTGTTTCTCCTTTTTTTTCTGGGGTCTGCACCATGCACCTAGTACCATGAGCTACTCCTGTTCCTCTTCTTCTTTCTGCTTGGGATGATGTTTTTACCACAGCTTGTAACTTGTCCGACAGCAAGTCTGCTGCCTCCTAGAAAGCAGATACACTGTTTAAAATTCCTCTTCATTTAAAGTTTTTTATAGTCACCCCAGATCAGATTGATCAACTATTGTTTTTCTGAACCCTGCTGCAGGTAAACATTTTGTTAATACTAATCTTACTTTGATAAGGATGGGAAGGCTTTTGACAGATTTGGGGATAAACTGTATCCTTCTGCAACATTTGCTTTTATACTTTTCAGCTGTCAAGCTTATTTCTTCATGTTTAGGTTTACCTCTTTCAACAATATGAGGACTTTTTGCCATCTGTTTTGTCTTCTGAGGAGAACTCTGTTTTGTGTAATTTGGTTTCTTCTCTGTCTCAAGTGGCTACCCTCTGCTTGAAACATTCCTATGATTTTGTTGATACCACTTTCAGGGCTATTTCCACTGAAACTGTTCATGGGTTCATAGGTAAGTACTAGGCTAGCTGCCCAATGGGCCATTTTAAGCCTATCCAATTTCCTGAAAGTTGAGAATCAAACCTCATTCTTTGTGTCTATGAGGTAAACACATTATCCATTAAGCCAGCTTCCAACCACCACCCCCTCTGCTGCCCACTACCCCACCATGCACAAGTCTCAGTGCCATCACTCCACCCTCCTTCCTGGCCTCACAATACCATCCAGATTACTTTTTTCCTTCCTTTTTTTAAAGTTTGTGTTACTCTTCATTTTTTGCAACAGTTATTATTTCATAAACTATTTTCTGTCTAGGCAAGACTGCTGTCTGATAACTGTAGAGGAAACAACTTATTGATGCTCTGAGCTATATTTTACAGTTAAAGATTCATAGGTTTATAGGTGTATTCTAGGCTAATGACCCCTAGGCCCCTTATAATCATAGCCATGCAACCCAAATGTGACCCACAAATTTGACTTATATAGGGAGTGATTTACTGAATGCCTCTCTCCATCATAGGCATAGGAGCCAGACCAGGGGTGAATGTCTGATTTCATGCCCATTGGTTCAAGTTATGCTTAAATAGGGATAGTGAAGAACTCTGTTTCACATGGATGAGGAGCCTATTCCAGAGGACTGGAATTCTCTGAGAAATGTACCTGTCTGTCCAACATGTTCCATTTATGTCACAAGCAAAATTAAGGTCTTTTAATGTAATAGTTTTGATGCTATTTCTTTTGCAGATGTGCAAAAGGCTCATCAAAACAGGGTCCAGGGTGCCTTGTATGCTAGGCAAACATGTCCTCTCTACAATCTGTATGATACTGAATAAACAGACAGTGCTTTAAGGCAATCAGTGTAGGACATTCTGTTTACTCCCTGTATTCTTTTCATAGGTTCATAGGTAGGTACTAGGCTATCGGCCCAAGGGCCTACGTAAGCCTAGCCAACAAGGTTCTCTGGCTTACGCCACCCAAGAAAGTTATTTTCCTGTGCCACTGTTGAGCAGAGACACAGATGTGATCCCCGGGGTGTATTTCCTATTTCCCATCAACTCATCAAGATTTTTCTTGAAGAGTGCTAATGAAGAACTTTGCTTGACACAGATGTGTAGTCTGTTCCAGAGTATGGGAAGTCTCTGGGACAGGAATCTATCACTCCTTTGGAAGGAACTTTTGTGAACATTCCAGTTGCTGGTTTTGTTTGGTCAGGTACATATCAAGAGGGTATTATACTCTGTGATAGGTATGATGAGGGCCAAGTACAGTAGTATGATGACTTGCCTGGACCTAGATACTATATCCTTGCTTATAAGTAGAACAACACAGAAGTAATTTCTTGCTACCTTGGACACATGCATTCCAAAGGCTAGATTACCATCTACATGAATTATCAGGTCTCTGCCTAGTTAATCAACTTTTAGGGTTGTTTTATTAATGATATAGTTACCTGGGTGGTCAACATCCCAAAAGATACTATACTGTATTGTTTTCAGTCACGGCTTTGCTAACAAGCATTTGTCAGTGTTAGACCTTCCTAATGGCTTCCTCATCTTGAAGGGAATTCAATGACTGCTCCCAGTTTGTAGTCATCTATGAGCCAGAGGCCTTTGACATTGGCTTTGGCATCCAAGAAGTAGATGTCAAAAAGGATTGGGCCCAGTACAGAGCCCTGGGAACTCTGCTGATGAGTGGCCTCTTTGTGGAGGTGGACTAACCGCTTCAAACCTCCTGGGTCCTATCAGTGATCTAGATAGCTATCCAGCATATTATAAATAGGGTTTACACCTAGTTATGTACGTTTGTTGATAATTCCCATGTGGGGTAGTGTATTAAATGTCTTAGCCAGATCTAGGTAAGCAGTATGCACCATTTTCCACTCATTTGTTGCCTTAGAGACCTTATCAAAGAAGTTCACCAGACTTAAAAAGAACAACCTTTCTTTGTCAAAGACAAATAGGATGGATCCAGCGGCTGGAGGTTTGATATGTCATTGCTGATAATTTGCAAGATAATTCTTTCCATGGCTTTGCAAATAAGGGTAGTCAGGTTATTAGGTATGTAGTTTCCAGGATCTGTTGAAGGTCCTCCCTTATGAAGGGGGATGATCATCACAGTCATCCATTCACATGGCCTGCTTTAATACTATAATTAAATAATTTCTCCAGGAGTCCTGATAAGTCATATTTAAGACTATTCAGGAGGCATCCTGGGATATTATCAGGGTCCATTGAGGGTGTATTTTTGGCTTTAGTGAGTGCAGCCAGTACAAGCTCCCTAGTTATAGCTGGAGGAGTTATGTTTGAAAGTATTTTTTGAAGGATAGTTGCCAGCGAGAAAGAGGAGGAAGTGGAACTGAATTTGTCTGCTAACAGATTTGCTATATCACCAGGCTCAGTTAAAGTAGCACTATTAACCACCAGTTCAGCCCATTGCTGCCCTTCAGGTTTCTGACATGACTTTAGAAGGTCTTATGTGTACCTTTCACCTGTGAGGATATCTTAACCTCAAGGTTGGCTTTGCTTGATCTAATTAGCCCTCTTACTTGCCTATTTACTTTGATGAGAAAGTTATCTTTATGACAATTACTCTTCCAGATTTTTGCTATATTTTTTTCTTTTGTTGTATATCCTGTTTAATTTGTGTTGCCACCAGGGCAGTTTGTTTCTGGGACTAGTCCTGGGCTTACTTTTAGTAGTTACAGCAGCCTCTCTGCAGCCAGTGACATAATTGCCCAGAGTTTTGGAGAGCAATTCAGCATAGGATGGTGTGTTCTCTGGGTTTGGAGGCGGCATTGAATTTTGGCAAACCATCACTTAATAATAGGCAATTTACCTTGGAATAGTTCCTAACTGCTACTTTTCTAATGGGATTACAGAGATGATTTTGATTTTGAATGAGACAGCTTTATGATCAGACCTTACAAGGGAGGGTGAGACTTTTGAAGAGTATAGCTTTCTTTCATATTTTTGAGTACGGGGTACAGTATGTTGGAGCAGCTAGTGGGCTTATTCAGTATTTGGTCAAGGGTGTTTACATTAATGAAGTCCAGGAATCTCTGTGCCTGTCAGTTTGAAGCCATGTAGGATTTCCAGTCTATAGAGGGGTAATTAAAGTCTCACATAAGTAGGGTGTTAGGCTGGTTGGTAAACATCTCCGGTATGTCCAATTTTGCATTGTGAGCTTCTTGGGACATGGACGGGGACCTATAGTTGGCTAAGTTATGGAATGAGATTTTGTCTCTAGTATTCTACATGTGGAGGAACTCCAGCACATTGTCCTGTTTGACTATCATAGGGGTATGCCTGTTACTGATGTATATCGAGATGCCTCCTACTTTAGTCCTTGTCTGTGCAGCTACTGGTCTAAAAGTATGGAAGAAACTGAAGCCTGCAGTGCAAGCTCTACTCTGTGCTGCTTTAAACCATGTTGGAGGGAGTGAAGCACTACCCTATGCTGCTTTAAAACACATCTCAGTAACTGTACAGATGTCTATATTCTCAAGTATAAGTAGGGCTTGGAGAGAGTGAAGCCCTACTCTGTGCTGCTTTAAGTTATGTCTCCATAACTGCACAGATGTCTATATTCTCCAGTGTAAGTAGGGCCTGGAGGAAATAAAGTGCTACTCTGTGCTGCTTTAAACCATGTCTCCATAACTGCACAGATGTCTATGTTCTCAAGTATAAGGAAGGCTTGGAGGGAGTGAAGTGCTACTCTGTGCTGCTTTAAACCATGTCTCAGTAACTGCACAGATTGATATATTCTGAAGTATAAAGAGGGCTTGGAGGGACTGAAGTATTTTTTAGGCTCTGGGCCTTGAGCAGTAACACCCTGAGGTTCAGTTGAATTTATTTTGCTATGTTGGTAGGTTTCTCAATTTTGCATTACCTTAAAAAGGCACAATGTGGGATGTATAATGTTTTAGCCAGTATTTGAAATCCTGGAGGGGAAAGGCATAGACCATCCTTGGGAAAACAGCATGGTCTGTAAACCCTGTCCTCCCAAGCTGATAAATATTTGATCCTTTTAGAATGACAGCAGAAAGGCAGCCAGTTACTGAAATCAATCATTTTTTACTCATATTGCGACATCATTCTTGGTGATGGCAATATGATGCTCCATGCTAGGCTCATACTAGCTTGAGAGATATATCTGAAAGCTCCATAATGTTTCTCTTCATATAGTCCAGGGCGGTAGATCTCAGGTCATTTACACCTAGATGGACTATGATGAATCGTACTTGTATTTGTGGAGCACCTCTGGAGTAACAACATGAGTGCATGTGTGATTTGGCAGATCTTGCCTCCAGATAAGCAAACAACAGTTGTCTTCTCCTTGGTCATCCTGGTTAGAGGCTTATCAGTATATCTTACAATACAGTCAATGAGATGAGAGTCCTGGGAAGTGAGTTTGCTTGCCTTAGGGTCTTAGTGTTTGGTGCTCCACTGAGAATGGCAGTATGTGTGGTGTTAGGCGTTATCTTTTTTGGAGTGCCTTGGGCTTGCTGAGGCATAGTTTTGATGACTGTGATAATGTGAGGTTTTTCCAGCTATGCCAGGAGAAGTAGGGCAGTGGATGTGTAACATATGCCAGTATAGTTAGCTGGAGTCTGTAAAGAATTATATGTCATTTGTATAGCAAACTGATTTGTACAGATGCTTGACTTAAAAACTGTATTTGTAAAGCTGCTTATGTTAAAATGTATCATCAGTCTGTCTTTCTGGACAGAAAATAAATATGCATGTATATCAGGCTGTACTGTTTTAACAGTGGGAATGTATACATTGTAACCGAGGATACTGGAAGAGAAGAGATTGAGCTCAGTTCCAGCTCGCTTTGAAAAATAGTATGAAATTAAATTACTTAACTTAGGCCATAAAGATTGTATTGTACGGTTCTGATTGCGGTCAGAGATAAAATGTCTGCCCAGAGAATGGTTTATTAGCTCCTGTAGGAAGAATGGAAGTGCTTTATTGCTTTTTGACTTCCATAAGTTGTAACCAGTCTTAGCAAAGCTCAATCTGTGTGTATGGTAACACATATATATGAGATTCTAGCTCAGTTTACAGTAATGGGGGTAGCATGGGAACCGGAAGGTAGATGACCAGATGTATGTGATGTCATTCTGTAACCCATCACCAAAATGATGTTTTTTAGTACTAGATGAGATTGAAGTCTCAGGCAGTCTGTTTCTTGGAACATGACATAGAAAGATCTCTCACCACTTCATCTTGCCTTGCTCTAATAAGTGCAGAGGGAATAGTAATTATTTAGCTCAGTCAGGAAAATATAGTGAGATTAGTTAAGTACTGTTTTCTCAATCAGTGTGGATTTGTTCATCTGTGTTATTTTAATATTTCCTGTGGCTGAAACTCTGGTGTTTATTGTAAATATATATTTAGTATTTTCATGTTCTTTTATTATTTCTTATTAAATATATTTAAACTTTTCTTTGTGGCCAGCCCTTTAAGGAATATTTCAACCTGTGATAGTAGTCTTATCTATCTGGTGACTCTTTGGCCACTCCTGAAAGTCTTACTGCATTGGTCAAAACACTACCATTTGTACTAATATTAATTTCACTCAGTATAAATGGGTACACTTGTAAAAGTCTTAGAGTAGCTAACTTTGGAGTGTCTGGTGGCAGTAACTACCTTATAGTCTGGGTAAAAGGGGGCATAGCTAATAAATCTGTGCAAGCCTTTCCTAGGTGTGTGGGTGTGTGAAAAATCTCAAAGAGTGTGTGTAACAGCTACTTGGAGCAGGGACATGAAGCACTGGTTTCCCAGAGAAGGTTTTGAAGGAATTAGCTTGGGCAAGTCAACTGAGGACTCAACTCTATAGCTGTGCCAGTGGGTAGT
Organism: Protopterus annectens; assembly: GCF_019279795.1. Taxonomy (NCBI): domain Eukaryota; kingdom Metazoa; phylum Chordata; order Ceratodontiformes; family Protopteridae; genus Protopterus; species Protopterus annectens. Next base: position 53,812,385 of record NC_056738.1, on the reverse strand, counting down.
CTTACTGGTGACCTGGAGGGAGACAGAGAAAGAGAGAAATCCAGACCCTTGACTGAGTGCATTTCCTGTGTGTTCTTAAGGTAATTTGTGCTTGATGCAGAGGGCTGCTTCTGGAAATACTGTGTGTATCTATTTTTGTTCCAAGAGAGTGTTCCCCCTACAGTGTCAGTGGTGAGGATTCAGGATCTTTGATTACTGGCCCAGAGAGGGGATGTCACAACAACATCTGTCTAGGCAGGTTTAGGAAGAGTGATTTTCAGTGCCTCAGTATGTGTTAGTCTATGTGTATGTTGTCTGGTATGAGAGGTGTGTCTTGTGTATATGGTTTCCACAACCTGATGTACACTTCTATACTTTACAGGGTATTATTTAATGTGTCAGGAATCTTTCACTTGCAGCAGGGATCTCCTATGCAGACTGGGCTTCCAGGAGAATGCACAGATGCCATCTCTGACTAATTCTCACGTGACTGTTTTACTGGGTGTCTCTAGAACACTTAAATTCAAAGAGCTTTTCTGCCACAGGAAAAAAAGGTTATTCTATATCTAGAATCAAAGAAAAGGCTAAAAAATACAGGATCAAAATTAAGGACATATATTCCCTTAATATATTTAGAAAATTTCTAGAATTGGAATTAGCTTACTTTTTCTGAAGGCTACGAAGCCTAAAACTGAAATGGCTGTCATTATTTAGTAACTACAATTCTCACTGATTTGACAAAATACAAAACAAATTACAAGAAAACTGATCAAAAATATGAGGCAAAATCAGGGACAGTTGAGAATCTTTATGCATCCCCCTACTCTTCCTTTCATATTCTCACACCCTTCAGAAATGTACACTGTGGTTCTCTATAACTTTTATTGGAGCAGTGTACTGTCTAAAAGTTGAAAACATTACAGCAATCATTTTTTATATTCCTCATAATCAAACATCAGATGCATATACAGGTAGCTATCTATTTGGTAGACAGTAAAGAAGCACGCTGGCTACATATATCTAATAGCAGGTATATTATTTTTCATTTGTTTATTCATTTTTCCCCAATCTGACATCAGAATGGCACAGAGAAGATGGCTGTCTTTTGGGGGTTCAGGGTGAGGATGCACACTGTATGTACATTTGATTACAGCCCCTTAAAATATATGACTGTGGGCATTTGTGCCTTAATTTGTATTCCAACATAACACCAGAGGGGGATACAGAGAAAATGAATACCTATTTTGAGGGGTAGGGAACCACATTTTATTCCCAGATATGATTTATGTACCTTCATAAACATTTGTCTTCTTAGGTTATTGCAAACTACTATTTGGTCAGTTTTGAGTATTAAGCCCTGGTTGCAAAATATTTCTTCCTTAAATAAAAAAGTAATACTATTTTTTTTTTCATTATGAATGCTTTTTGTTAAAGTCATCACTGGGCCAAAGATTGGAAAAAGGCTCTAAAGTGTATGTAACAGAATCTGTAAGCCCATATGTTCTGGGGGCACTACCCACAGCTTAACTTAGCTATTACAGTATAGTCTTGGTCAGTTAGGGTGTGTTGAAAAGATGCAGGAAACTGCAAAGTTGAAAAATAGGACTGGATTTATTTCTTTAACTGTAGTTTTTATTCAGCTCATCTTTGGAATGACAGTTTTTTTTTTTAATCTAAAATGATTGTCAGAGGATCTAGCACCCCCTGGGGTTTCTGGGGAGGGCAGGGAATCGAGTGACCCCTAGACCTCCAGCTTAATATAGTTATTTGCACTGCTGTTATTATAGTTTAGTCTTGGTCAGCTATTGTATGCTGAATGGATGCAGAAAAAATACAAAACTGAAGAGCAAGGACTGAATTTTTTATATTAACATGTTTTTTTTTAGTCCACCATTGGACGAAAAGTTTGTTTAAAATATCTGTAAAATGCAGCACAGAGCATCAAGAGACCCCATGGCTTAATGCAGTTGTTTCCTCCACAGTTATCACTGTGCATTCCTGCCTAGACAGAATATGGTTTAGGAACTAATAACTGCAGGAAAAAAAGAAGAGTAAAAACAAACTTTAAGAAAAAGAAAGGAAAAAGGTAACATTCAATGGTGTTGATAGTCCAGGATGGGGAGAGTGGACTAGGGTCATTGGGTCTTGTGCATGGTGAAGTATGGGGACAGTATGGGTTGGGGGATGGGGGTTCATGGACCCCTTTACTTATGGCATCAGGTGACATAAGGCTGGCCCTGAGGCCAAGCCTACTTGTATTAGAATAAAATGTAAATCTGCTCTTTCTAGAAATCATAAGTGCTCTTGGAAGTCAATAAAAGATCTAGCAAAAGACAACTCTAGCAAGCGCCACACATTACTTTACCTGGTCACTCCTTTATCAGCAAATTAAATGAGAACTAGTTACTGCTGATGGCCCATGTCCACACCTTTCAACTGTCCATAATTTCACAGAATGTCCAGATTTTTGCCTCATATTATTGGTCTATTTCCTCATAAGGTTTGTCTTTTTGTGGGAAATCCTTAAGTACTGAAGTCACTAAATAATGTCAAGATATTTGAGTTTAAGACTTTATATCTTTCAAAAAATGCATGCTGATGCAAATCTTGTTATTCCATCAAATGTCTAAGTTTATAAGAGCAATATTCAAAATCTGTTCTAGATTTTGGGCTTTTGTCCCTCCATTATTTTTAGCTTTGTCCAGAATTCTCATATTAACAGACTGAGAGGTATCCCCATTTCAGGACTAGCAACTTAGCAGTGTAGAAATTGGATCTAGGTGATGTGGTTATGTCAACTAATGTCACCAAAAAGGGGCATGGTTATTTGTTGCTGCTAAGTGAGCTGAGGTCTCAGCATACTTTGACCTATGTTAGAGACCTATGGCAATGGTAGGAGGCATCTGCGTGTCCCTACTGGCCAGTATGTGACTGACATAAAGCCCAGCAGTCCTATTGTGATAAGCTACTACTGAGTCAGTGTCCAGTTGTGCTGACTGTGTTACTTGGAGTTGCTGAGTTGAGTGAAAGCTGGATATAAAACCAATCCACCTGTCAGAGATGAACTAAGGATTGCTACACTGAATACAGGTTCACTCACAGGATGTAGCTTGGAAGTGAATGAGGTGATGGTAAGGAGAAGATTGGATATTCTGTGTATCCAGGAAACAAGGAAGAAGGGCAGAGCTGCAAAGTCCCTTAGCCTGGGATCCAGAGTTTACTACTCATGGGACAGGACAGACTAGAAATGAGGTGGGAACCGTGGTGAGAAAATGTCTCTGTAGTCAGTGAGGGATGTCATCAGAATCAATGACAGACTAATGGCTGTTAGAATCCAGTGTAAAGATACAGAAGTACTCATAATCTCAGCCAATTATCCATAGCAGGATTGTAACTGAGTGGAAACAAAAGCATTCAGGCAGCAGTTGCAAGACTTTGTTAATAACATGGGATAAAATGAGTTGATCTTGATAATGGAGGTCCTGAATACTCATAGTAATATAATCAGAACGGGGTATGAGGACTGCCTGGGTTCACGTGGTTAGGACTGAAGGAATAATGAAAAAGAGGTCAATCTAGACATCTGTCTAGCTTAATAATTGCCAACACGTGATTTGACAAGAGACACAGTCACATACAAGATTAGTCAGCATGCAACTCAGGTAGCCTAGTTTCTAATAAGGAAAGGGCATTGGGGTCAAATCAGAGACTGTAAAGTCATCCCTGGTGAAAGGGTCAGTACCATGAATAAATCACAATCCTCAGGAAGCAGTGGTCAGAGGGGGCTCTAATGTCAACAGAAATTAGGCTCTCTTGGCTAGTTGGCTTAGATAAAACTTGGAAGTGACTGGAATGAATGCACAGTAGCTGAAGAATATACTCAAGGTTGTAACACCTCAGAAAGAAGAGAAAATATCTAGAATCAAAGAGGAATAACAGGATCTCAAAATGGTAGGTGTGATAATGATAGAACAGATATGTGGCCATGCTAGGTATGGTACATGACATAACCTGGTAGTGGAATGCAGAAATCCAACAAATTAAAAAAAAATGTCATGCAGAAAGAAGTGGGAGATGAAAAAGTTGGAACAAGCTAAGAAAGAATACTGGCCAGCTAACAAAGAGGCAATAAGAGAAGTCATAATGGCCAAGAACAAGGCACTAGCAAAACAAAGTGACTAGGCAGATGGCACAAAGACACTATGAATTTGCAAGACAGTGGCAGAATGGTAAAAAAGATAGCTGGAAGATGCCATTCATGAGGAATGTTAGCAAGCATATAATCACCAGGCCAGAGGACATCAATGGCAGATGGAAGGACAATTTCTAGAAACTTCTGAATTAAGAAAGCTCAATAGAAGCTGTACTTCCATATGCACAATCTACATTGAAAGAGAAAGGAGTAACTACCCCGAAGAAGTGCAAAACGCCTAAAGAAAATAAAGTTAGGGAGAGCAAGAGGCTCAAATGAAGTCATAGCAGATATCATCTGGATGTTGGGAACATTTTGGCAGAAATGGCTTCTGATGGTTTTCAGCATAGTATGGAGAAAGAGAGAAAGACATATCCCTCAAGACTAGAGAATATGTTTTCGGTGTCAATATGAAATAACAAAGTTGTACTGACAATTGCATGTAGCACAGAGGTATCAAACTCCTGTTTCACTTTGTAAAAGTGCTGGAAAGACTTGTTGATAAATGAATACATGGAGTAGCAGAAAGATGGAAGAAGAGTAGTTTAAATCCAGGCCAGGTTGCAGAGAAACTGACCATATGTTTGTAGAAAGGGAGATAATGGAAAGAAGTTGACCATGAGAAAAGAGTCCAACTGGGCATTCTTAGATTTGAAAAAAGCATAGAATAAGATCTCATGAAGGCTGATTTGGGCAGTTCTGTGATGGCTCAAGGTCCTGGAAAGACTGCTCATAGGATCATAGGACGTTACTAGGCTAGTAACCCAGAGGTCATTTCAAGCATAGTACTTTCATCCCACTGTAATACCATAGATATTCTAGTCAATACCCAGGATTGCATTTAGTAATGACTGTCCATGTCCAGGAAGGTTGCAGGCACTATCCCTGGTAAGAATTTCTGGTGCCCCATCCATTCATCCAGGTTTCTTTTGAACAATGTCATAGGGATGCTCTGCTTTACATAGATTGCCAGCCTGTTCCAAACATGTGGCAGCCGCTGGCAGACAAATCTGTCCCTCCAGCATGTCCTATTCAAGTTGCAGGCCATATTTATGTCCCTGGAATGGGTAGCTTTACTCCTGTTTGATTTACAGATGTGCAGCAAATTCATTAGGTTTGGGTCAGAGATTGTTCTCTAAGCCAGGCATAAGTCACCCCTAAGAAGTCTATACTATAGAGAGTATATTAACAGTGACTTTAGTTGACCTGTGTAAGGCATGTGCTTGAGTCCTTTTATCTCCTTTGTTAGAAACCTCTGAGGTCTCTCCAATTGCTGCAGGTGCCTTGTAAGGTACATGCAAAAAGGGCATTATACTCAATTATGGGCCTGATTAGTGATGAGTAGAGAGGGGTTATAACCTCTTTTGCTCTAGAGGCTATGCCTTTGCTAATCAAGTCTGCTACATAGAAAGCTTTCCTTACTACAGTAGGCACGTGGTGGTCAAAGTTAAGGTTGCAGTCAACTTGTGATTCCATGTCCCTTACCACTTCATGGGTACTTATGGTATTGTTGTTAATCTGATAGTGGAAAGGGACATTGTTTTTATCAAAAGGAATGATGATGCATTTCTTGGCATTCAATATGAGACCATGGTTAAGACACCAGTCATTGGTCTGTGAATGACCCTCCTTAAGTATACTGACTCATATGGGGATTCGATAATTGCACCTAGTTTGCAATCATTTGCAAACTTGGTCAGCCACAGTCCCTTAGTTTTGGTATGAACATCTTAGAAGTATATACCAAAGAGTAGGGGATCCAGCACTGACCCTTGTGACCCTGCTGGTGACTGGTCTGCTGGCTGAAGTGGGGTCACTAACTTTGATAGTGTATGTCTGGTTTGTTACCCATCTTACAACAAAAAGGTTTACATTCAGTTTGCTAAGTTTATTGGTAAAACCTGAGTGAGGAATTGTGTTGAAGGCCTTTGCCAAGTTGGTGCATGCTTTGTGCACAGATTTCCCCTCGTCAATGGCCCTGGTCACATATTTGAAGAAATGTATGAAGTTTAACAGGCAGGATCTTCCACTGAAAAGCTGAATTAAGTCGGATTCAGGGTTTTGAGGTCACCTTTGTCTTTATTTATGAAGCCCATGATGGTATGTTCCATGGCCTTACAGATGAGGCTGGTGATACTTACGGGTCTATAACTCCCCCAGATTTGTTGCCAAGCCTTCTTTGTGGAGGGGAATAACTGTTGCTCTTCTCCACTCCACAGGAACAAAGCATGTGGTTAGGCTATGGTTGAAGAGGATACTTAATGGTGATACTAGTTCATATTTTAGTTTGATTAGAAGACGGCCTGGGGTGCCATCTGGTCCCAGAAAGGCTGTGTTTTTTTTTTCCTTATACAAATCTTTAATGACCTGCCCTTCAGATATATATGGTAGGGGGAAGCTGGGGCCAAGGTTTGTGGTAAGTTTGGAGGGGATAAGGGAGTGTTCACTAGCACATTTGCTATCTTTGTGGGATCAGTGTGTGTGATACCATTGGTCACCAGTTTGGCACAAGCTTGTGTCTAACCTTTTAGGCTACACACATAGCTGTTAAATGCCTTATGGTTATCCTTGACTGTGATTGCTAAATTTTTCTTAAAGATGCCCTCAAAGGATTAGACATGTTTTCTTATTTGCCTGTTGAGGCTGAGGATGGTAAAATTAATATAGGCTATGCAGAAGGACCCAAAGACACAGTTACATGTAGTGCTCAAACTCAAAGAGAAGTTTCTATGGAATTGCGTGAGCATCAGAGTTCAGGTCCGAGTACTCCCCTGTTCATACTGGTGATGAGACAGCAGATCAGGAAAGTTGTGTAGGCAGACAATGTGGCATTACAAGGAGACTCTGAACAAGAACTTCAGTAATGATAGGGGATTGGGATGCAAAACTGAAGGCACATGGGATGAAACTCAGTACAGACTAGAAAAATGGAGGAAATCAGAAGATGAAAACTGAGAAAGAAGGGAAAATAGTGGAACAGGTTATCAGCTTCATGTATCTGGGAGATGTATTTCAGGAGACAGAAGTCTGAATGAGAAGGTAAAAGCTAGAATTGGAGGGGATAAAGTCACCTGGCACAGAGTGTCAGGGGTAGTGAATGACAGAAGAATGCCAGGAAAAGCAGAAAAGGTAAGGTATACAAAACAATGGGCTGGCCAGTACAGTTGTGTGGTATAGAAACTTAGATAATGAAGACAAATTTAGTATATCTCACTTACAGAAGTGCAGGGGTAGAACCCAAAGATTGGAAAGGGTAGAGGGTAAATCCACCCCAAGTAAAGTTTTCTTTCTTTTTTTTTTTTTGGTAACTGCAAATGCAACCTATTGGTTTACATTTGTGATGACGTTTTGCAATTATTTTATTGGCAAATAGTCATAATTGCTAGTTAGCTTGTTCAATGTTTTCTGTTTCAATCAAACTCACTGGTGATTATTCATTAGAAAATCATACCTATATATATATATATATATATATATATATATATATATATATATATATATATATATATATATATATATATAAGTCACTTCAGAAAATCGACTGTTCAGAAGACTGAAAATAAAAATATCTAAAAGTCAAAATATTGAAATTTGTCCCTTCCCACTGTTGTGTGATCTTGGAGATGGTATATATAAGTGGCAGGGGGTGTGGGTGGCACAGGCCCTCACATCAAGGACACAGAGGAGCTTGCCCCTGCATCAAAAATGTTTACGATATTTTGAGTTTTAGACATTTTTGATTTTCAGTCTTTTGAACTTTTGAACTTCTGATGGATAGACCGGCTAGATACATGTTCAACAGATGCCCGGGGAAAAAAGTTCCAACATACATACAGAAAAGATCAAAACATATATAATAAAAAAATAGATTCATTATACATATTAAGGACAATTACAGAATCACCTTCAGGCAAGTCAGTTATACAATTTTTCATAATTAATATTATGTATTCATGTGGACTAACAAATTAAGTCTCAACTAGGGTTGCAAGTAAGAAATATTACAGACAATTATAGAGAAGGAGCTAGTCAGGATTTGAACAGGGACATAACCAATGTGTTTTGAAATACTGCTTGAGATTCTTTTTAATTTGAGCTAGCGAGGGTTCAAAAGTAAGGTCAGCGGGGAGAGAGTTCCAAATTGTCCCAACAGAGTTGGCAAACACAGGGTTTCCGGCTGAGCTGTTGGAAATGAATGTTTGAACCAGCAGTTTGTTAGATGAGTGAAGTGACCTAGGGTTACTATAGCGGTGGATAATATTTTTAAGTGCAGGAATGTTTTTGAGTTGATTGAGAACTCTGTGCACCACTGTAAGCTGGTTGTACCTGAGTAGGCTATGTAGTTAAAGCCACCCAAGATGTTTTAGTTTATGACAGTGGTGCATCCTGTAGGGCATGCCAGTGGCAAATCTTGCTAAGTGATTATAGCAGGTAGACTACTTACTAAGGTCAAATGTGTTCAGATTAGTGAGTAAAGGAGAGGCATAAAGTACAGTAGAGAGTAGATGAGGGCAGGCAATAGCCATTCTAGCAGGTGGGGTAAGGAAAGGTTTAATCTTGTATTGTGAGCCAAGTTTGTTATTAATAGTTTTAATGGTCTGGTTGACATGCAAATCAAATTTTAGGTTATTGTCTACAATTACACCTAGGAGTTTTGCATAGCCCTCTGGGGAAATAACAGCACCATTATTAGATTTTATGGTGAAGGATAGTGAGGAGGACCTATGGCTGGGGGTGAAGAGTAGCAGCTTAGTTTTGTTGGAGTTTAAAATCAAACGTTGATCAATGGCCAATTTTCAACTGTACTGAAAGTATTCTGAGATAATGCTAAAAGATTTTATGGGGTAGTAGCAGAAGAGATTAGCATGGAGTATCTGCACATTGAATGCAGGTTACATCTGGTATGACAGTATGGAGGTCATTAATAAATATAGAAAAAAGGAAAGGTCCTAATATAGAGCCCTGGGGAACTCTTAAGGTGGTGGGTAGAAGGCTAGATAGCTTGTCCTGACATAGGACAGCCTGTTGTCTACCACTCAGATAAGATCGGAACCATAGGAGAGCATGGTTATCTAAGGAAATGGTTTTCAGTGTGTGGATAAGTAGTTGGTGGCTGACCATGTCGAAGGCCTTGGAGAGATCAAGGAAGAGGACTCAAGAAAGTTTATTGTTGTTGTTATGGTTCTGGTTTATAACATTAAAGAAAGATAGAAGGGCAGAGGTGGTACTGTAGTAGGGCCTAAATCCATGCTGAGAGATGGCCAGCAAATTATACTGAATGAGATCGTGAAGGAGTTGTTTATGGATACACTTCTCCAGAATTTTAGTCAGATGGGAAAGAATAGCTATGGATCTAAAGTTAGACAATTTAGTGGAACTGCCCTCATTATGAAGTGGTATAACATGGGATATTTTCCAGATGGAGGAGATGGTAGCTTCTGTTATGGTTCTATTAATTAAGATGGAGATGGGGTATGCTATGGCATCTGCTGTTTTTTGCAGATACTCAGCAGGGAGAAGATCAGCCAAAAGGGTAGTTGGTTTTAGTTTTTTTAAGCAGGTCTCGGATAAGTGAAGTAGAAATTGGTTGGAAGCTAAAGGAGAGTTGGGTGGAAGGTGTAGCAACTTTTGAGTTAGAGGAACTGGGGGTTAGTTTGCTAGCTAGGGACTGGATGGTCTCAGTAAAGAAACTATTAAAAGCATTAGCAACATCTTCTGGGGATTTATGGATAGTAGCTGTGGGGGTTGGAGTTGTGGTTTGTCCTGGGTGAAGAAGTTTATTTATGCCTGACCAAAACATTAGAGGGTTGTTCTGATTCTTCTGTTGAAGATGGCAACAAAAAGATTTTTGTCTGGTATAATGGATTTTTTTGTCTCATTCCTTAGCTGCTGAAATTTAATTAGATCTAGAGGGATTTTTGTGGTGTGCCAAATGGCCCAAGTCTTGTTTCTGAGTAAGATTTTTGATTTAGTATCTTTAGAAAGCCACGGTGCAACTCTTGTTTTGGTTCTAATGGAGTGTGTAGGGGTATGAGAATTAAGGATGGCAAGGAACTTGAAGTTAAAATAGGCTACTGCTTCATCCAGTGGCAGATGTTTTAGGGCAGACTACATAGTTTAAGTTCATTTTGAAAGTTGATGGGGTTAAAATTCTTATTATTTCTTACTGTTTTGTAGGTAGGTTGGAGGGGGTTGCTAGCTTTGTGCTTAATTACATTGATAAGACAGTGATCACTTAGGGCATCGGAGGATCCCTGACTTGTACGTATGGAGATTACTATTAATAAGTATCCGATCTAGTATACTTTGTTTGTGGTTTGGTTTCCCGATCCTGGTGGGGAAGGAAATGATCTGTGTAAACCCATGTAGGTTTACATGGGTGGAAGGAGATTCTGAGGAACAGGTGTTGCAGTCAATATTGAAGTCTTCTAGAACTATGGTTTCTTGGGGGTTGTTACTTGATAGCCAAGAGACGGTATCTTCTAGGATGTTTGTATTGTTACCTGGTGGAATATAGACACAAACAATATTTATACATTTATTTTTATTAATTTGAAGTTTGGTAGACAGAATTTCTGCATTGTTAACTTGAGGTGGTTAAGATGAGTCTGTGGTAATGTTTAGATCAGCTTTAAAAGTACAGACACCCCTCTCCCTTCCTCTTTGTACGGTCTAATTGAAGAATTTTATACCCGGGTGGTAGAACCTCATTTTCTTTAGTTGATGGTTTTAGCCAGGTTTCTGTTAGACAAAGTATGTCAGGGGAATGAACTGGCAAGAGGCATGCAAGTTATGTACCTTGTTATTTATGCTTCTGATATTTATGTGACAAGCCAGGAGTGAATTGGTGGGCCTAATTATAGATGGCATGTTTATAGGCTTACTGGGAAAGGAGCTAGAGACAACAGTGGAGGATAGACAAGGGTTTGGGTGGATGTTGCCATACATTATAAGGTTGTAGTGTAAGATAATTATGAGCTTCAATAATTTAATTAGTTTTTGATAATGTTTGGTTTGGGGATTAATGTATCTGATACTAATAGGATGATCGTTTTTAGGGGTTAAGGAGATGTATTTTATTAAGTGGTCTTTCATGTTTGATACAGTTGGGATAGTGGTTTGGCTTTTTGGGTAGTGGAATTCTGGGTAATATTGATTTTCTTAGTAGGTGAGAAGATATGGAATGAGCAAGATGGGTAGTAATAAACAAACTGCTGACAAGTAACGTAGACTGAAACTAGCGAAAAGGCACAGAAAGTCACAAGTGTTCCAACAATCTTTAATGAAGCGCTTTTCATCCCACTCACTGGCAGGACTTCATCAGATAAAAAATCCTACAAAGTTACATCATTAAATATTGAATGGGCATTACAATCAAGTCGAACACCACATTATTGCCTTAAAGAGATATTGCTCACTGTCACACATTTGCTACAATGTATAATATATATAAAATACAAATTCCCTGATGTAAGAATTCCTTGATGTAAAATTATATATGTATTTAAAAACTATGTATATTCAAACACTGGACCCCACCCAGTCTGGGTTCGTGAAGGGCCGATCTTGTCTCCTGAACCTGATTGACTTCTTCTAATCAGTCTCCAGAGCCATGGATAAGGGTAAGGTGGTCCACACAGCCTATCTAGACCTTGCCAAGGCCTTTGACACCACCCCCCACTCTGGAATCATAGATAAACTTACTAAGCTGGGCATTAATCCCTACGTCACCCAATGGGTTGCTAACTGGCTTACTGATAGAACCCACACTGTAAAAGTAGCCAACTCCAAATCCAGCTCCAGACAAGTGACAAGTAGAGTACCTCAAGGTTCAGTCCTGGGACCGCTCTTGTTTGGCATCTACTTCTCTGAAGTACAGGCCAACACTAAGGGACTCTGGATGACAAAGTTCGCAGGTGACTGCAAACTGGGAGCCATTATTGAATCCCCAAATTATGTGGATACTCTACAAAAGGGCCTTACAGAAGCAGATGCTTGGTGCCAGAGCCATGGGCTCAAGCTCAATGCCAAGAAATGTATAGTTATCCCCTTTGGCAAAAAACATATACCCGTGAATTACCATATAGGTGGCAGTACACTAAACACTGAAAGTGTGATAAGGCACTTAGGGACACAGGTGGACAGTGGTCTCACCTTCGATAACAACATCACCACAACAGTCAGGAAATCCTTCTATGTGGCACACCTCATCACTAAGGGCTTTTCATCCAGAAAAAGGAGGTCATTGTCCCACTGTACTCATCCCTCATTAGACCCATTATAGAATACAATGCCCTGACTGGTATGTACCTCTCAAGACATCTGCAACAACTGGAAAGGCCGCAGAAATACCTCACTAAAAGAATCACAGGCCTAAAGCAGATGCCCTACACTGACCGCCTTAAAAAACTCCAGCTATACTTGGTCACATATCATCTACTCAGAGGCGATCTCTGCTTAACATACAAGGGCATGTCAAGCCCAGAGCTGTTGGACATGCTACACTTAAAGAAATCCCAATCCCTCAGAGCCACACACTCCATGGATCTAAACCTTGTCATCACAATAAACAAAACATGCTGGAGGGATAGGTTCCTGACCCAAAGACTCCCCAGACTCTGGAATAGATTGCCCATACATGTCAAGCAGAGTGCCTCTTTGGCCCTCTTCAAAAGGAACCTTGACGATTCGATGGGAGAAAGGAAATTCACCCTAGGGATCACATCAGTCACCCTGCTAGACAGGGGTCCAGGGAAGTAAATAGTGTGGGAAGAAATAGCCAGGGAATTTTTATGGCTAGGCTTGTATAGGTCCTAGGGCTGATAGCCTAGTACCAACCTATGAACCTATGAGCCTATGTATACTGACTCCTCTCTGTTAAAATCAAAACAAGTAATAGAAATTTTAGTATAGTTTAAAACGTTGTTAAAAACATTGTCATAATATCAACCCAAAGAATTAAACTGCAAGAATTTGTTAACTTGCAGTACGGGAAGTTGCCACACTCCCATATAAACAAACCAAATACCTACGTGAATAAAGGAAAATGAAATAACAAGTGTAAATGGTGAAAAATACACTTGTAAACCAATAAATACAACCAAATCCTACTCCTCTAGTTGTAATTTTTAATTTCTAGTTTCCTTTTTCTCGAACATAGTGTCTAAAAATAATAATAATTGTTATCACCTCAAGTTCCTTAGTTTAAGAATACATGCCAAAGATACAATTTCATTTAAACCTGAACTGAAACAAGACCATGTACAAAGTTGCCAACATAGTTCAAGTTGTTCCAATAGTAAAGAAGAGGGGCCACCACGTGTATCATCAATTACTGTGTCAATAGCTCTAAATGAGAAAGAATGGTGTGGGTGCAGAGAAATATGTCTGGCCAAAGCATTATCTAAATTTTGATTTCTTATCTTATAGAGGTGCTCATAAACATGTTCCCTCAACTTACGATCAGTTTTACTGATGTAAAAAGTGGCACAACTTGAACAGTGTGCCACTTAGACAACTGATTTAGACTGGCAAGTGTATCTTAATTTGGTCTTGTAAACAGTATTCCTAATGACCACCTCTCTACTTTTATTCATATATTTGCAATACTTGCACATTTGGCATCTATACATGCCACATTTCCAATTTAAAACTGGCTTTCTAACTTACAGTAAGTTTTTCAAGTTAGTACCTTTAATGTATGTAATTCGGGGACCATTCTCAAACTTACCAGAGATATGAAAATCTCTCCTAATTATTTCCCAGTTTTTGTATAGAATTGACTTGATCTCCTTAGCATCACTACTAAAGGGGGTTATCAAGTTGGTTGTGCATTCATGCTTGCCGTGACAGCTAGAATCAATTGTTCCAATGCTGTCGTGTCAAACTAAGGATTGCCCTGTATATGCCTTGTTCTTTCTTGATACTAACTTCTTCACGTACGTCTATCAAGTCCTCAGGATAGCCTCTCTTGAGGAACATGTCCTTCAATTTCTGACTTTCATGCGAGAAGTCAGACTCAAGTGTGACCATACGTGCAGCCCTCAAAAAATTGTCTCTTGACAACTGACTTTTTCTGGTGCTAAGGGTGGCAGCTGCTGTAATGAAGGAAGGAGTTAGAGTATGTGTGTTTTCTATAAATCGTAGACACATATGAGTTTTTCATCAAGTGTTTACTCAGATCTACATCCAGATAAGAAACCCTGTCTGTGTCAAAGACATAAGTGAAAGAGAGAAAGCTGGTTGTACTGTTAAATTAATCCACTAATGATTCTGCGGAATCCCTGTCACCACTGAGTATTATGAAAACATCATCAAGGAAGCGTGTGTAGAAGTAAATCTGCTTTTTTATGTTTGGCTTATTAAAAATAAACTCATGTTCCTATGATGCCATAACCAGGTTTGCATAACTCGCCCCACACGGAGACCCCATTGCTACTCCTTTTTTTTTGGACAAAGTACTTGCTGTTAAATGTGATGTAATTGTTATTCAGGATAACATCCAACATCTCCTCTATTAGGTTTACTTCATCTAATGAGGCTCCCTTTGACCTCAATATGCTGCTAATCTATTCAATCCCTTCATCATGTGGGAATGATGGGTAAAGGTCCTGGACATCTATTGTTAGAAAATTCAAAGATTGTACACTTGCCAGTCTAAATCAGCTGTCTACGTGGCCCAGTGTTCAGGTTGTGCCACTTTTTACATCAGTAAAACCGATCATAAGTTGAAAGAACGTGTTTATGAGCACCTCTATAAGACAAGAAATCAAAATTTAAACAATGCCTTGGCCAGACATATTTCTCTGCACCCACACCATTTTTTCTCATTTAGAGCTATTGACTCAGTAATTGACGATACACATGATGGCCCCTCTTCTTTACTATTGGAACAACTTTAACTATGTTGGCAACTTTGTACAGGGTCTTGTTTCATTCCAGGTTTAAATGAAATTGTATCTTTGGCATGTATTCTTAAACTAAGGAACTTGAGGTGATAACAATTATTATTATTTTTAGCCACTATGTTCGAGAAAAAGGAAACTAGAAATTAAAAATTACAACTAGAGGAGTAGGATTTGGTTCTTTTTATTGGTTTGCAAGTGTATTTTTCACCATTTACACTTGTTATTTAATTTTACTTTATTCACGTAGGTATTTAGTTGGTTTATATGGGAGTGTGGCAACTTCCCCTACTGCAAGTTAACAGATTCTTGCAGTTTAACTCTTTGTATTGATTGAGTTGATTTTGTGACAATGTTTTTAACAACATTTTAAACTATATAAAAATTTCTGTTACTTGTTTTGATTTTATCAGAGGAGTCAGCATACATATACATACTTTTTAAAAGCATATATAATTTTACATCAAGGAATTCTTACATCAAGGAATTTGTATTGTATATATATTATACATTGTAATAAATGTGTGACAATGAGCAATACCTCTTTAAGGCAATCATGTGGTGTTCGACTTGATTGTAATGCCCATTCATTATTTAATGATGTAACTTTGTAGTATTTTTTATCTGATGAAGTCCTGCCAGTGAACAGGATGAAAAGTGCTTCATCAAAGATTGTTGGAACACTTGTGACTTTCTGTGTCGTTTCGCTAGTTTCAGTCAAAGATGGGTAGTAATGACAGTAATAATGTCATTGTTTTGGGTAGCATCATTATGAATGGGAAAGACATAATTTCAGTGTTGCAATCTTACCAGGATGAGTAAGAGAAAGACTGAACAGATAGGGAAGGTAAAGGGTGGTTTTAATGAGGTGGGAGTAGTTGATTGGTTATGGTGGGAGGGGGTGTGCTTTTATTGCTATAAATTTAGCACTACTGGGGGATGGTGGAATTTGGGGCCAGGGAGGGGCACGTGGCAAGCCTGAGTGCAGTAAGGGCAAGCGAAGCAGGGCTAAACCAGACCACAGGATTCGTGGAGCCTGTGAATGTAAGGAAAGCACTATAGAAACTGCAAATGCTCATTGTTTTTTTGGTTTTTTCACCTTTAGTAGCTTCCTTTAGTGTTTTATAGGGACCTACTTATAACTTTTTCATTATTCAACTACTTTTACACAATTTTAAAGTCAAGTAGAGCTAAATACTGAGTTATAACCACCAGAATTTCTTTAGTGTTAGCTACTGGGGAAACACTAATTTTAGAGGTAAAGGGTATAACTAAAGCTTTTAGGGGGACCCTTTATTAGTGTTGTAGAGCCAGTTCAGCTTCACAATAGTTATCAGCAGAGAGAGAAGTTAGAGATAGTAACCTTAGTAAATCTTTAAATCTTGAGGGACAGATAGAGTGGTTTTCAGTTTAGGTTCAGCAGGCTAGTTTCCTTCTAGCATTACAAGCCTTTCAGGATGGGAGACGTTAGAGGGGGTAGCACCTAGTAAAGGATAAGACAGGTTAGAAAGGATTACAATCTGTAAGTTAAGAACACTGTATAGTCAGCATTTTGCATGCAGCAATTATCAGCACTTAGCAATTTCCTCACAACCATTACGAACGCTATAACATATTTGGAATTATTGCGGAGTAGATATCTAACTAAATGTGCCCAAAGGTAGTTCACCTTTATCCAACAATTAGCAGTGTGAATTATCAGTGTTTTGTGATTTTTCACAAAGTAGATATCAAAATAAATATGCATATGTAGTACTGAGCTCTTTACAACAAATAGATGTATAGTTATAACAGTGTTTTGCGTTTAACACAAAGTAGAATTTAAGTAAATGTGCTGAAGGTAGTACAGAACTCTATTCAACAAATAGCTGTATAATTTATGTATATATGTAAAAGCAAGCATAATAACTCATGAACAAAGATAACCAACATTCACACTCACAGCATTGTTTGAACAGAGTGTTTTATTCTCACTTCTATTTACAGTTAAACATTCCATTCTAAAAAAAAAATATATGGAAAATGAAATTCTACCTCTGATCTATTTTATATATATATATATATATATATATATATATATATATATATATATATGTATATGGTTCTACCTGACATAGTCGAAACTGCACAACACCGACAACGACATCACCGACACCACATAATCGACAGTGCATAAACACGAAACCTCACACGCCCGACAGCGAAATAACCGATGGTACACAAACATGAAACCTCATACACTGCACACACCACAATAACAACAATCAACAAACAAAACACATCCCCATTCCAAAAACCACACACACAACACAAGCACACCAAAATCCTTACAAACCCACACTAAACCTCACATACACAACTATCTACAACCCTAACCCAAACCCTAACCCTAAGGTCCGTCACTATCGCACACTTACCTAACCCGCTCCCTAATGCTAACTCACTTAACCCGCCCCTAACCCAAAGACTATCACTACCGCACACTTACCTAACCCGCTCCCTAACCCTAACTCACTTAACCCACCCCTATCCCCACAGACCGTCAATATCCACACTTACCTGACTTGCACCCTAACGTCCGTCACTACCGCATGCTCACACAGCCTTTTCCCATGTCGGCATCCTCGGCGTCGGTGTTGTCATCCGTCGCGTCAGTCTTCTGCATTGTCGATGTTCTGGCACTCGCGATTCGCGTCGGTCTTCCGCATTGTCGATCTTCTGGCGCTCGCGATTCGCTTGTCGGTGTTCTACACTGTCGACTATGTCAGGTAGAACTATATATATATATATATATATATATATATATATATATATATATATATATATATATACAATGAACATCTGAAATACTGGTGTGAAGAAGGTGCATTGTGCTGTTTCTTAAACCTTGAAATCTACATATTTGAATTAACAGGAAGAATAGTCAAGTAACAGTGAGAGCCTTATAAGTGATATCCGTCAGTGATTGACGCTACACCTTGTTAATTTTTCAGTAACCATTAACATTTTGCCCCCTTAATTGCCTATACCTACAAAACCAAACCTCGCAAGTATATCTTGTTATGAGGAATGCTCCTCATTCTGAGTCTTACAAAGTCCATGTTCCTTGTTCCTTGCATTTTACATTGTTAGGGTCTGTTGCACATTCTGTATTAAGTATTCTGTGACTGATTTCCATGATAAATAATATTCAGTTATATTCATCAAAATACTTTAAATATAAAGTGACACATTTTATTCATACAGTTATCTTTAATGCTGAAATTGTTAATAAGCTGTTAGTAAGTTTCCCACATTTTGCCCATTTGTTCCACATTATGAGAAGGTAGTGTTCCACATTTTGAAGCTGGACAGTTAAGACCTATACCACTAACTGTGTAGTGGATGACAAATTAATTAAGATTATCCCATAAGAAGGGTCTTACTAAAGGTTTTAACAGCAATTTACATCTTTGGTAAAGGAAAAAGTAGTACTCATTGCATGAAAAATGGTATCCGTACCATGCAGTATTGCACATAGGTTTACAACTCCGCACTGCTTCACAGTGATAAATAAATGCCACATTAGACCCTGTCTTCTCACTCAAATGCAAAACACTGCAGTCTAGTGTAGGCACATCCAAAAACATCTGAGACTCTGCTATATGAGACATTAAACTAAGGTCCCACCTTCTTGCATTGGTGGTAGACTAGGCAGATGTTAAATACTCCATATTACCTATCAAAAAGAGAAGGGGAAGTCACATGATTCCCTGGCCAAATTTCTCCTAGTACCATAAATGCCACTTTGGGTCTCCCCTGAAAAGAAGCCATTAGTCTATTAGCACTAATCCTGACAACAAAAGGCAAGTAAATGAATAAAATAAAATGAAATAGGCTGACCAACTTCCTTATACTTGAAAAAGAAAAGCTACTTGGTAAATATTCATACCCCCATTTGAATACTTAATATTTTTATGGTTATGAGCTCAGAAAACAATACTTTGATCCTTCAAGCTACTGTTAACAAGATATTTTGATTCATTTCTGTCTTTTCTTCTTTGCTTTAGAGAATCATTTCTTTTTTTATACAAGGTTCACTGCATTCATTTCATTTCTAAGGCTACATTGTTTCTTAATTCACTAACATTCCAACTGTTACATATAAAATATTATACATTATAAAACAACCCCCCATTAATATTCTAAAACGTGCACACTGATTGGTCAGCATGCACTTTGTAAATCAGAGTTATACTAATGGAAAAAGGTCCGGTCGCCCGGACTTTTTCCATTAGTATCAGCCTTTTTTTACAGCAACGGATAACGTAAGATCTCCGTTGCTTTTTACACACTCCCCGGGATTCATGAAGCTTGCACCAGGCGCATGCATAGCGTAGGCATTATAATGCCAAATATGGCCGTCGAGCGATTCAGGTACGATCCAATTCCACATGCACTACCAGCGTACGCCAGAACTGCGCAGCCCCTGGCGTAGGTATGCTAATCACCCCATGTGCAGTGTCGCACCATGCAAATGAAGGCATATAGCAATTCATAAAGTGGTGCAGGCGTGAAAGCCACGGAAATGTAAAACCAAAACACGGTTTACATTTTCCCAAACAGAACATCGGAGCTATGGAAGAGGGCCAGACCCAGGTATCACAACGTTAACATATGCCAATGGCGAAATACACAGCCAATGGCATAAGAAAAGATGCACAACATGTAAATAACAACATTTAATATCATGTCCACAGTAACGCACAGCACAACCACAGGGCATGTGTGCGGAAGCTGTAACATAAAGAAATAATATAAAAATGTAATAAAATCGCAACGTAATAGAAATCAGGTTTACAGCATAATACACAATGGTAAGCATGGAACACCACAACTAAGGTGCAAGGGTTGCTAAGGGCTTGCGATAGTGTTTGGCACGGTAACGATGAATTAGTAGTCAATTCCATGCAAATGAGGCAGATAATACTGAATCGCAAATGTCCCGCCGGATGAAGGTTGTACCATATGGCACAGCGGTATAACACCGAGGAGTGGCTCAGGGGAGATACATGACATCAGCAGAGGGGTGTGCCACCATAGCAGTAAGCACTTTGGAGCATTGCAAATCTGGCCTGTCCATTGCTAAGCAAAGGTGCAGGAGAGGGGTGGGGAGGAATCGTTTAGCTGAGAGCACACATGGTGCCCAAAAGCACATGTGTATGAGGATGAAAACGTGCCCGAAACCCAGTAATTGGACACACACGCTGCAAACAATAGCAGAAACAGGAAGGTCAGGGGAAGAAAAGAAGGAAATGTGGAAGTAGGGTAATTGGAGTACTAATGAGCAATCAACACCAATCAACCCACGAAGGCCAATCGACGGCAGCTGACAAGTCTGCTTGCAGAAACCTGCAAAACAGGATAGGGGAGGCATTTGAATGCAAAGAAAGGTGGGGAGGTATTGGATTGCAAAGATAGGAGACCTGACACAGCAGAGCAAAGCAAAATGACAGCAGACCGGCAGTAGCACACATAACGCAAGATACGGCAGGTCCAGGAAAGTACAAATGAAGGTAGGCTGCAGGATGCATGCCAGAAAATGGTAGGTGCAACGAGCAGAAATGTAAAGAGAAGGTCAAGAGGTAATCCATGGCAGGCAAATGTAATTCAACACCAAAGGCACCACAATAGTAGTTCCGGCAGTAAAACACATAAGATAACCTGTAGCTACGATCGTACATACACACCCTATGACATCATCGGTGTTCACAGCACAATAGTATAAAGTGTGAAAGAACCCAAAACACACCTGTGTATTCCCAAACACCGCACCATAGGTGTAAACAAACAGGGAACTTTTAAAATGTACATGTTGGGAGCTGCCATAGCTGTGATTCATCAGCATGTGTTAGAGACTGATGGTGTTGTGGAGGATGATGCCGACAACCACCGCAGGCCTCGGAGGAGAAGGAGAGTGTTCAGACCAAGGGTAACCTACCAGGGGCTACATGACCTGGAGATAGTAGAGCGTTACAGGGTAGACAGGGACATCTTACAGCAAATAGTGGAGCTGTGCTGGCCACACCTGAGAACCAGAAACAACAGAGGTGAACCCATCCCAGTGGACACGAAGGTATGTGTAAGCCTGTGAATACTGGCCACAGGTACCTTTCAAAGGCCAACTGGAGATATAATGGGTATCTCACAGGTATCAGCATCCAGGGTACTACACCAGTTCCTGGATGCCATGTTACCACATGCCAATGAGCAGATATACTTCCCCAGAACTCAGGAGGAGTTAGCCAGCAATATGCACCACTTCCACCGTGTGGCACAATACCCGGAGGTACTGGGTGCGATAGACTGCACACACATACAAATCAAGTCACCACCCGGTGAGCAGGGTAGGCACTACATAAACCACAAGGGATTCCACTCCATCAACTGCCAGGTCATGTGCAATGCCCAAGGCATTATCATGGATGTGTGTGCTGGCAGCCCTGGAAGCTACCATGACTCCCATATCTGGCATGCCTCACAGCTGTATCAGGTATTTGTCAGGGGGGACATCCCACATGGCCATCTCGTGGGGGATGCTGGCTATGCACTGGAGCCGTGGATGATGACTCCCATCAGAAATGCACACACACCCATGCAAGAACACCATAATGAGGCACACACACAAACCAGAATCATCATAGAGTGTGTGTTCGGGATGCTGAAATCATGGTTCCGGTGCTTGGATACATCTGGTGGAGCCTTGCAGTACTCTCCAGGCATGTATGCCCACATCGTCATAGTATGTGCCATGCTACATAATGTGATCTTGCGGAAGCAGCTGCAGCAGGGACAAAATGGTGAAGGCCCTCATAGCTCACCACAATTGCCAAGGCCATTACAGGCACAGAGGGATTCAGACCATGAACACACTGTGCCAGCCCCAGTAGGCAGATGGAGGCATGCCCAATATGCCTACGCCTTGGCAAAGAGGGAACGTATAGCACATACTCTGACAGTGTAGGCCCCTACAGACTGGCACCTCTCCACCTGCACATACAGTAAAATGGATGGCACACAAACATGACCACCTGTAAATTGTAATGTATAGGTGGCCCAATGTGTGACTCCTACATAGGCAGCCCTCAAACATTGTAAACACAACAGCCAGTGGAACACGGAATGCCAACACCTGAACAGTACATGAGTCTTACAGCATATGGTGGTGTTGTGTGCCTGTCATGTTCCCCGCCAGATATATATATATATATATATATATATATATATATATATATATATATATATATACATATATATGTACACATATGCATATATATAATACAGATAGAAAGGGCAATAGAGGGATATATGGTGATATAGATGGATTCAGCGATATCTGGAAATATAATAGATAGTTCAACGACATTCATAACATCTTGGAGGTACAAATAAATAGGATACCGCCAACCATGGAATGTGTAACATACCGACATGCATAACCATGAGGCTGAAAGACCGATAGAACACAGTACCGGAACAGTACATCCGCGAGTAATAGTATGATGATATGACGGGACAGTTAGTCACCGCTGCCGGTGTCGCGGTCCACATAGGTACTGTGTTCAACTGTGTCTGTGAGTGCCGTAGTCTGTGTAAGTGTGCATTGAGGGTGCCGTGTGCATCTCTATGTGACTGTAATGTGTGTGTGTGTCCGCAACATGTGTTTGTTAGTGCCAAGTCAGAGGCAGATCAGTACGGTAGGTGTGGGTATAGCTAGTCGTAGGCATACGGTTACTACCTGTCCCACAGTAGGAGGGACAACCCCACCCTGGGCAGGTGTGTCCTGACATAAAACAGTACAAAGGGCAAATGTCAAAGATGGTAGGACATAAATATGCCCCATATATAATGTAACAGTCATATTTAATAGTTATGTCTGTATGTAAGAAACGTAAATGTTACATGCAATATGATAAGTAGCCAAAGTCACACAACAATAGGTATGTAGTGAGGATAAAAGTATGTGCTGACCTGTGTACTGACCGTGGCTACATGTTGGCCTGTAAACACCACTTTGTGTCCCGCAAGTGTCCAACAATGACCATATGAAAAGGTGGCAACCCATGGCAAACAGGCTCTTTTAACAACACAACCACAATGACTGCAAATATCTGGGACAGAAATACAAGGGATAGCTGTCACTTACACATATCCCTTAATATATCGCTGCAATTACAGAGGTATACAAGTAGCAAGCTCAACTGCAGATGATATAGAAACCAATTAACAACGACCCAACGTACAATCCCATAACACAAGTCTACTAGCTGTTAGCTCTCTAATTAGGGATGGAGCCCACACGCATATATACGGATTATGTAGAAATGCAAGGCCCACAAAGCTGTATATGTTACATACACCCACTGACATCCCCCACACTAGAAACTAAAGCAATACAGACTGTAATAGCAGCACAAACATCCAGTCAGTCAATTACATCTGCAGAACCCTCAACATACCGTGTGAGAGACACAATTAAAGGATTCATGCAAAATTGCAGGTGTTGTATAACGGAACAAACAGCCATGTTACAGGTTTTGTTTGCAATACTCCGTTATCAGACGTTGGGATGACAGGTACACCCACATGTTGAACCAAATACTCTACCTGTCACACACAATCCACGGGGGACATGAATCCAAACTATACTTGTCTCCATGCATAACAGTTGCAGTTACACATAACAAAACACAATACAGACTGTCTCCCCGAAGGTAGGGCAAATAGGCAACGCCCAAGTGGAGAATCCAATTATACCCCACTGTCGCCACGTAATTGGTGAATGGAGTAGCTGCACAGCTGATATGCAAGTAATTAGTCACTCAGGAACACCAATTGGCGGGATGAATCCACATGTTACAGTTATCGACGTATATAAGGATGACTTGCCAGTCATTCAAACCGTATGCTCATACTGCATACCAGTTGAAACACTGCGAGAGACATAGAAACGAAACGCCGTAACGACAACAAGGTATGTAGAATGCCCGATATGTAAGGTTATGTATAGCATGATCTGTATTAATTAGTTTTACTGTATGTATAGCCTGGTTTGCATTAATTAAACGTGTCCGCAATGCATAAAGTGGGGAAAGGTATTTATGTAGTGATGTCTTGCTGAGCATACTAACGCTTGTAGAAACTGTGCGTCCAGCAGTGGGACACAGGGTACACAGCACAGACACCACAAGGGATGCTACATGAGGGCGTTAAACAGAACAATTCCATACAACCCGCCGTCAGTGGTAGGGTATGTCCAACAAGGACGTGCCATAGCAGGGGATAGTATATGTTGATATACTGTCACAGCACGCATGTGTATGGGCATATAATGTTAATGACATATGTAAGGTGGTCCCGCTGTGCAAGTATGCTTTGCATTATGGGATACTATGTGAAATATGTGTAATGTATAGTATTATAGGTAGATATGACAGATATTCTACACATCATAACAGGCCTATCATGCATACCACAGGTATCGTCTATTGGTATGTACAATAACAGGATACATATGGCCTGTAGGTATGGGACATAGTAATAGCATGATAGCTAATCTAAATGGAAGGGCTACCAAGTAACCATGCACAAAGGACATGTAATAGCTTCACAGGTGCATAGTGGAGTACTATGCAGTCTGGCAAGTCCATGTGTAAGCACAACTACAGTGTTCACACTAGTGGCACCTCTCTAGGGTAGTGTCCTGTGAACAGCAGAGCCAGGTGTCACCTGCACCTCTGCACAGTACAGCCACTGCAGTGATCCCAGGCCTACATGTGTCTCTCAACCACCAAGGGAGGTATCACATGAACAGTGCTACTGAGTGTCCCTGCGTGATGTACATAGGACTTATGTTCCAAAGCATGGTGAGTGTCCGGTTTGGGAATGTAACCCACAAGCACATCCCACTCATTGTGGCATGTGTGCAGATATCCATGAGCATGTTACTCACAGTGGCCTCTGCTTATGTCGCGTATGAGGAGTATATCCATCAATAATGTTGTGGACATGGGCCCTGTCTGATCAGCAGAGGTCACCCCTGAGTATGTAGTATGCAAATGTGTACAGATGTGGTGTCCGTAGTGCAGCCGCATATTTAAGCTGTCAGAGCTCAGAAAACGTCATGGCGTGTTAATGTTGTGACATGTAAAGCTGTAGCTGTTGTGTAAGGTACACCCTAAATGGGGAGGTTTACCCTTGAATGTGTGTAGATGTCTTGAGTTCAGAGGTACAATGGGTGCCTATGTACCAGCTACACACCCAGTACAGATAGGTGTGGCCACATAGAAGGATATCCATGCCACAGTGGCAATACAGTAACCACAGGAGTGGGTGCGACATATGTGTGTACTGCAAACATGTACAATGTGATATGTATGTAGGGGACTACCATCCATGTGATAGTCAGTGGGTGAATGGTGTAATACAAAGGTCATGTGCATGCACCTTGTGTCATGCAGCTTGATGCCATGATAGTCATTTTATGCATCTGTCACAGCAACACCCATATAGTTGGAGTCAGTATCAGCTGGTGGAACAATCATGGCGCTTGGTATGTAGGGGTTTGAAAGCTAGGCAGGGAAAGTCCCCTGTGCTAGCTTGTTCTGCAGGGAGCATATACTGAACATAAGTGGCCCTATGACTGAGGACCGTGGTATGCCAAATGTACCTGACATGTAGTAGGTGCTATGGTATGCTGGCCTCACTGTGTGTCCTGTCCATGAACCACATAGCATAACATCCTGAGACACAGGGTATGATGTGCAGGTGGATGTGTATGTTGTCAATACCAGAATGGGGAATGGTGCTGAAAGGCAATGAGAGGACAATGTAGGATGTGTGGACTCCCGTACCATCAGCAACTGCCCTGGTAACTGTATGAAAGACATCCACCATGTGTAGGGGCCATGCTCTGGCCCTAACAAGCCCAACCCAGGTAGCAGAAAAGGACGGGAGCCCAACAATGTCTCTGTGAATGACGTCCTTGATGATGTGCCCCATAGCCATGCAGAACAGTCCAGTCAGGTGTGTAGGACTATAGTCCCACTTGTGCAATATGGTGCCACCTGTGTGTAGTGTGATAAATGCTGCTGTGTGCCATTCAGGGGCTACAATGTCTGAAACAAGGCTATTACTGAATATGGTGGCCTAGTGGGGAGACATGTAATTCAGAGGTTGGTGGACATCACAGCCTGGGACATTGGAAGGTGACATGGGGCCAGTGTCCCAGGACATATAGAGTGTAGGTCAGTACTGTGTAGGTGTGACCACAGGGACACCACAATGTTCATGTATGAATTGCGGCCCTGTAGTGAGTGAGAGGATGTAATGTCAGCATTGAATCCATCCTCCAGCCTGTTGCCAACAACACTGGGTCTGCAATGTTCCTGAGTGACTGTTGTATGTGACATCAGATGTGGGTGTTGCCATCGAATACTGACATACCACCATAATGTCTGGTGGTACACCCCGGAATGTGTGGCAGTCATGTTTACGTAGCTAGTTTTAGAGTATGTGATGAGGGACCCTGTGGCCCCACCACAGCTGACCAGTGAGCCACCCCACACATGGGAATGTACACCACTGTGCAACAGCCTACACCTGTTGTTGTACATCATATGTCCATGGAACATGACCACCAGAGTGGCGTCTGTTATCTGGTGTGTACCATCATGGCTCTTTGTGGAATAGCATGATCCATGCAGTTGTGTACATGCTAATGAAGTGCACTGGGGTATGTGTCAGCATTTGTATGTGCATTGTCCATCTGCACGGGTGTCATGATGTTAACAACCGCTGTCAGCAGACGTCTGTAGTAGGTGCTGTAGTACTCATGTACTGTGTATGCTGTGATGGGTGTGTTGCTGGGATGTGGCTAACAAGGTCGATTAGCATATGTTCGGAATCCACCAATGAGGGGATAACCCCAGGTGTGTAACACCAGTCACATGGTGGTAGTGTTCATGCCAAGGGTAATGTAGGTCTTGGAGGTGGTGTGTATGGGTTGATCCAGCAGAGCGGAGGGTATGACTCATGGATGTGTCAGTACATGAGTGGCTATCCCAGTGAAGTGTGCGGTAGTGTCAGTCACACATCAGTAGTAACTGTCTGAGGCCACTGTCCACTATACCAGCATAGAAGGTATGTTACCTGTGGGGTATGATGTTGACTCTGTCGCTTGTTACAATGTGTATAGTGGTCCTGGACACAGTTAGTTACACGTGGAGCACCTCTGATGCATTGTGCTAAGTAACTTTCCAGGATGTGTGCAAAACATAGTGGGATATGGGAACCCCTCAGCTGTGGGTGTGCCGGTCCAGGTATGTGCCTGAAAGGTATGGTCTGTCTATAACCTGTCATTGCAGGTGTGCTCTGCAGAGCCTAGAGGCAGGTCCCAGTCACTGCAGAGATGATTGAGTGGTGCATTATAAGGTGTGTCTTGCCTGCATGCGTCACAGAGGAAGATGCAAGCATTGTGTTACATGACCTCATGTCGTGCCTGCTAGTTACCACCCTGCCGGTGACAGTTATTGGAAACTGTGCAAGACAGAAAGTATAGAAGCAGCAAGAGCTTTACATGTGAGCTGTACTCCCAGGGCTGACAGGTGCAAGTCATCTGTGCCACAGCATTCTGTTTGACCAGGACAGTCATAGCGGACAGATACCAGATGCCTGTGGAATGACAATAGGAGCATAGGAAACTGTTGAAGTGACACAGTCGGTCATTGTACAGTGGTATTGTGTCCGGATGAATGCAAAATGCTCCCCAGGGCTTGGCCCACACCCTCAGGGCTATAAGACTGGTGAGCTATTGCATGTCCCTGCACACGTAGTCTGTGAAGTGGCATCACAGGGCAGTCACACTAACATGGAGAATGACAGTCATATCGTACCTGGTGAGGTGTGGCATGGGTGCATAGGTTATGTTGCAGAAGCAGTTACCTGACAGCAAGATGTAAGTGACTAATGCCTTGTGTAGCCTGCTGTGTGGAACTGCAGTGTGACTCCCTACAGAGTCAGCTATGACTGGTGTGTTGTGAATGTTATAACTCACTATTGGCTGTATGTGATGGGCACACATAAGCTGGTGATGTTGTCTTCCATGATGGGGGCTACCTCTGGTGCCTACAGTGAGTATGGAGACGTACTGCACAAGTTGTCTGCGTAGGTGTGGCCAGTGGTGTAGATCATGTGAGACTATGTGATGGGTGGGGTGTGTTGTGAATGTCACACATCCCCAAATGACTGTCAGATGCAGTCAGCGTTGGTGACAGCATTACCCCCAGCCATAGCTGTCAACCTCCTGTCCCCAAACTGAGGAACATTAGCCTTCATACTGTGTGACAAATGGGCAAAACGTGGAACACTTACAACTGGCTTACTAACAGCTTCAACTAGGAAGGGCATATGATGGCTAAAATAGGCTGGTCTTACGTATAAAAAAGATATTCCAATGAATTAATATGATTCCCATCTATTTAGCCATGGCTAGCAGTTAAACAATTTACAACAATGAATGTGTGACAGACCCTTCCAATGTGGAACCTTGAGGAACATGCACCTTTTAGAACCCCAAATGAGGTACATTCCTCATAATGAGGTACACCTGAGAGCTATGCACCCAGCACGGCTGCAGAAGTGCATCCCCCACAGGCAGTAGTGCTGTATGTTGGGAGGTGAGCATTGAATGTGTACATGAGACAATTGCTCTAAAGCCACATGTACGACATATCCCTCATATAGACAGGCAGTAGCACTGGTACGTGACAGCTGGACATGCCTGTATATACAATCATGTCCCACAGGATATGTGCGTTACGCATGTACAACAGCTGTCATACCTTAAGCAAGCTGGGAAGTGTAGGACAGCCAGGGTACCTGTGGGAAATGGTGTGGAATGGGTGCTATAGTAATCTGTAGCTCATGACATGCTCACAAGTTCTGAACAAGTGCCTAGCATGACCATACAATACAGATAGTGTGTTGGATAATATCAACCCACAAGTGGTGATGACAGTAATTTAGGGTGGCACCGCACTATAACCCTGCTGAGTATGGTGTGCATGTCCATGAACCATTAGCACTGTAGATGTTAGCAGTACAGATGTACAAGACAGCACGGATATTTGATTACAAATACCTTTGCATGTCACAGGAGTTTTCCACCAGTGGGCTGTTGACGGACTCACAACTAAAAAAGGTGCAAGAGTGACATGTGCACAGCACAACAGTGCCAGCTACAGTAGAACAGGGTTAATGTGTTGTACCCCACCCTCATTGTAGCCCTTACCACACAGAAAAATGTTAGGCATCTGTGTATGTAAGGCTGTGAATGGCCATGACCTATCAGTATAGCTGTGTCAGTGTTGTGAACAACATACAGAATGGGCTGTGTGGGTGAGGTGTGTGACATATGTGCACAGTCTGATGGATGATACCAGCAGTGTCACCGCTAGGTGAACATCTCTGTACCCATAAACTACTACCTAGGCTGTGGTCAACATTATGGACACTGTGTAAGGGATGGTGCTGTGCAGTGCACCCCCCAACATGGTGACGTCTCCAGGCCCCTTAGGTAGTCATATGAGGTACCCATGTCATGTGAGGGTGCCATCCATGAGCGCAGAGATCACTGGACAGGCATATACAGCACTGTGGTGACCAATATTGGATCACATACCACCTGTAAGGGGTAATGGCTATGCATGGATGTGCGATACCAGCCTTCACAATCCTCACCTCCACTATGCAGCATGCTGTCTACCTTGCAGAAAGACATTTGCTACACCATGATGATGGACATGCTACATGTCCATATCCTGATCTATAAGACATATGTCATGGACAGCCACCGTCATAATACTAGGATCGCCACAGGCTGGACAGATCCCTGTGCCATATATGTGACATACTCCCGCCATACCATGCAACCCTGTCCATCAAATCTGCACATGTCATCCCAGTCATACATGGTGTGATGGCCGCATGGTAGATGTACTATCAATTGACAGGATCAGTAATGTGGCACTGATGCACCTTGCGGTGGCACAATGGCTGTCTGTTACAGCTTGGAAACTGTGCTCGCATATGATATGGTTAATAACCATCCCTGCGAATGTCGTCTGACTAGCCATTGTCCCATGTCTATCACATGTGCAATACAGGCGATCCGTGGCAGGATGTTGAACAGTTGTACAGTGCTGTGTAGATGTATATGGCAAAACACATGCATGTACAGGTGTCCATGCGTATGTGTGCATTGTCACTGCTCAAGTCCATTACGGCTGTGTCTGTGTTGATATGTGACATATACACAGCATCCAGGTCAACAGTAGTACCGTGGACACATCCAGGCATGTGCAGATAGGTAAGAACACAAGTGCAGGCAAATAGACATGCCCACAGCAAGACAGCATTTACATGGAATGTGAACACTGTAATGAGGTGACACACATATATGGTGATGATATCCAATGCATAATGGGTGTGACATGTGTTACACAAACACATCAGTCGTGTCAGTGTCATGATGCTTTGCAACGATAACTGTGCAGATGTAGTAGATGTCATAGAAATGTATGTGCAGCAGTATCTCTGTACATCTCTGAAACTGTGACCTGTCACCATCATTATGTCTTACAGATAATGCCCCGTACACGCCTCCCAGCATACATCCATCAGGAGGATGATGTCCTCATCCCACAGCTCCATGACAATTATGACTTGTTGTTCAGCCATGTGCCACAGCATGCCCAGCAGCGGGATGACCTGTGGCAGGATCTACGCAGGAGGGTGAACGATGTGGGTGGCCATAACCGCACCTACCAGCAGGTACACAGACACTGCACGGACTTGATATGACATGCAAAACAGCGTGCCACTGCAATCACCAGGGAACAAGGTGGAACAGGTGGTGGGCCACCAACCCAGCCCCCACTCACACACACCAAGGAGCTACTGGCCAGTCTGGGGACACCCAGGGAACAGCATCCAGAAACACTAGCTGCCATCGTGGAGGTGGGTGTCTCCCAACCAATGAGCCTGGAGTTGCCTGGTAAGTCAGTACTGCACATATGGCTATTATATCCCATGTAGTTGCATGTGTCACTGTACATTATGTAAAGTAACAATATATGCAAGGCATGTGGACACACATGCTGCATACTACAGTATGCTATGTTGTGCATACTATATGCTATTACACAGGTGAATGTGTTCACATGCACAGTGCAACCTGTGGCTGTCATACAGTCATGGATAATGTTCATACTGGTGTGTCACCCCTATACAGGTACCTCTGGCGTGCCGCACATACATGAGTCCATTGCAGGTGAGACTGTCATCAGTATCAGGCATGTTACAGTGTAGATCTATTTGCCATGTGGCCAGTTAACCCTTGCACACCTGATGTCTGTTCCAGTCACGATATGCAGGTCGCACCACCCTTCATTCACACAGGCCACCCATGTGCAATATATACAAATGTAATGATACACCAACTTGAAACCACAGTACTTGTCATTGTGACATGTGTGGTCAGCTGTGCATACAACGGTGGAGGTGTTCTACAATGGAGGCATATGTAGTATGCATTGGAACAACATGTGTGGTACGCACACAGTACCACACAGTGAGCTGTGATATGGGCAGCCCACAGGTGTCACCATTGTGTCATATGCCCCTGCATTGGGTGCACACATTGTGATGTGCCACCTGACATGTCCCAGACATGTAGTGTTCTGTCTGCAATATTGTCACACTATCGCATGACCTATACCCCACATACCAAACATACAACCCATTGTCTGCATAATTGTGGATTGTGACATATCTGACATCTATGGGTGTATGTCATATGGGAAAACACAGACATGTGGAAAAGACACCCATCACACACAATTCGCCAACACATGAGCACACATGGCCATGGGGGATGGCCAGAGACATGTAGCCACAAAGTACTTGGGATGTGTATACACCCTGTTGCACATTGTCCACACATGGTCCAATTATAGGACTGATTATACAGTTGATGTGGTACACTGGACAACCTAAAAGCCTGTGCACAGCTACTGGAGGTGTCACTGAAGTCTGCCATATACGATCTGTTGAACATCACGACTGTGTTGCAGTTATGGCTATGCAATGTGTACATATTATGCATTCTACAGCAACATAGATGCCTCATGTTGCCATGCAATGGCACAGTGTCTGTACTTCACACTGTATAGCAATGTAGATGCCTCACACTACCCTCCCATGCTCATGCACATTTGCTAAACATGCATTCTATCTGTAGGGCATACACACAACACTGCAATGTGAAGCCCATTATGATGCTGTACATGTGTCAGGACACCATTGTGTCAAACATGTATGCATGTTAATGCACATGTCAGCAGATTACATGTCAAGGTCATGTCAGCCATGTGTACTGTTATCCTGTTCTGGGCCACATGGTCTACAACGGGGATGCATGCATACTACCATGATTGTGTGAACTGCATGGCTACTGATATGACACCTGCTTGCTGTAGTGTGCACCCCAGGGAGGTATGCATACTAACACTATTAATGTCTGAGCTGCATGCCCTCTGCTGTATCGCAGGCATGCTGCATGCCATCTGACAAATCACATGCATGGTGTGTCTGTGTGTGTCTGTGTGTGTGTGTGTGTGTGTGTCTGTGTGTGTGTGTGTGTGTGTGTGTGTGTGTGTGTGTGTGTGTGTGTGTGTGTGTGTGTGTGTCTGTGTGTCTGTGTGTGTGTGTGTCTGTGTGTGTGTGTGTGTGTGTGTGTGTGTGTGTGTGTGTGTGTGTGTGTGTGTGTGTGTGTGTGTGTCTGTGTCTATTGTACTTTACAGTATTTCTTTGCAATCACAGGTGATGTAGGTGCGTTACCCTCCTGCGGCCCATCTGATGTTAGTGTTCCCACAGATACTAGTGGTGATGAACATATGCATGAGGTACAGGCAGGGTTGTCAGGGGCTGAATCTGTGCCAATGGTTACCATCCCAGCTATGTCCCCCTCTTCCCCGCACACAGTTCTGCTGCCAACACATACCGCATCACCAGTGGCCATAGAGGAAGGACAGTCAGTGTCTGTTAGCGTGGAACAGGAATGTGCGGTGGCTACAGAAGGTGTGTCTACACACCATGGTGTCAGTGTAATGACTGCAGATGTGCCACACAGACATGTGGCCGGTGCTGCTTGTAGGAGGACCTCTGGCAGACATGCACCTGCAGGACAGAGCGCAGCAGCTGGTATCACCAGATGCATGTTCCAGACTGTAATGGCGCACACAGGCGTGTGCTGAATGGCAGAACAGAGAAGGGCAGAGGCTGCAGAGGGCTGCTATCCATACCCTAAATTACAACATCCAAGCAATGGAAAATGCTCAACAGCAGATTGCTAATGTTCTGGATAGGCGATTAGGTGAAATGGTTGGAATCCTTGACCGAGGCATGGCAATCCATGAGTGGGAGCTGTCTGTGCTGGAACACCTGGTAGGAGTGAGGCATAGGCCACGTGGACGTAGGCCAGCAACACCACCTAGTGTAGGTCGACGTGAGCATGCCACCTCACATGCCCGCTCCCATAGTGCCAGTAGCAGTAGCAGTGCAGCTGGTGCTGCGCTGTCAACACCAGGACACAGCAGGCCATGTGAACCTGGCCCTGGATGGTCTCAGCGGGGACACAGGTCCAGCAGACATGTGTCGTCGGACAGTAGCCACTCTGTACCTCCACCTGGTAGTTCCCGTGCAACACCAGGCAGGCACAGGTCACGTGGACGTGGACGGACACAATGAGCTGTACAACCTGCTCTGTACAATCTGGGGCTGTCAATTATACCCCGTGTAGGCCTCACAAATGGCAGAACTGTGTACACACATAGACGCACACAGCAAACACAACTGTAGGGCTCCACAACATCCACATGAATTCTGCACAGACATGTCCAGTCAACTCACCAGCCCTTACACACACACATGATGTTATCCATTGGTGCAGCCTATGCCCCTGGCAAACATATCAGCCTGTGCATATGATGAAGCCTGTGCCGCATCCCTGTCATCCACACCATCAGTGCAGGGTTATGCACAAATATTCTGATGCACAGGGTGAACAGCATAGTGAGAGGTGTATGTAATATTACCTGTGTATTCATAGTGAGAGATGTGTATGTTGCAGTGGTTGTGTGTGAATACTGAGAGATGTGTATGTGACATAGGTTGTGTCCTGTCGACATGCACCAGTCATACCATGTAGTGCAGGTGCAGCATGCATTGTGATGTGTTCATGGTATGTGTCTCGGTTACATCTGTAGCACCATGTTGGTTGTGATACCCTGGTTCCCTCCTATGGTATACTTGCATGTGCCTACAGGTAGCAGTGTTTGCAGTCACCCACGTGTAACTGTGGATTACTCACAGGCACGTCTGGCAATATCAGCATGCTACATGTACCCTCAACCTGACAGTTGGACACACCAGCATGACACAGATGTCCGCACATATACTGCACCTGACGCATGTGGTCGGTGCCACAGGCTACACTGGACAGAGACGTGACATACATAGCAGGACACATTACAGGTATGGTGACATGGTGCAGGGGTTGTACACAGCGGCCTGGCCAACGATGATGTGAGGTGTCACTTGGTAGCTGGAGGCCACACTGTGCAGCAGTAGGACTCTGTAACAGTACAGGAACATGGCTGCATTCACAGGGTGTACACCACTATAACGCACACCCCATAGTGTGCAGGTGGGGACCCTTGCCTATGTGGTCATCACCCTCACAGTACTATGCACCCACACGATGTGTCACAGAGAAGGGACAAACACAGGTAGCCTGTATGGCTGGGACCTATGGCATCAACAGAGTTGTGCAATGCATCACCATTACGGGTTAGTCACCACGTGGGGTTAGTGATCATTTCCCACTGTATATTAGCATACATCCTCACACCAAGCACCAGACATACATACAGACACACACACACTGTGGTGACCACACATACATGTGTATACGGACAGCCGATGCGTGTGATGCACCACACCGGCCGACGTCATGCTTCCCAAACTGACGTATGTACAGATCTCTACAATGGTGTACAGGGATGTGTAGCAACTGGGACATATTCCCCGCGATATGTGGCATCCCTGGTCACACATTTGGACACACATGGCAGTGCTGGGAATGATACACCTGCCATATGATGACACATTTGATAGACATGCAGTGGTATTGATTGCATTATGTGTACCAGCGCTATATCTGGCAAATGTGCTGCTATATGCACATGGGAGGTTGTAGGTGTTACAGGTGCCATGTGACATATAGTTGTTAACACCTGACCGCTGTGTATGCATTATGTCAGCACCGTCACGTAACAGCAACATAGCATACTGTTTGCACATGGCATGATAGGATGGTGTGTGACACAACTGTGAGCCAACCCCTGCAAACATACATCTAGACAGGTGGTTCACCATGTTATGTACACACATCCCTCCATACGTGCTATTTGTATGTCACCGTATACAGGTGTCAATGATGGGTCCGCATTGCGCCTGCATGTTGTAGGTAGGTGCAACTATGTTATGGACATTGGCCACTGCACATGCAAGGTTGCTGCAGGCACAGTACAGATGTCACATGTGTCTTCTGTTGCCATGTTTGTATGCATTGCTATTGTTGGACATGTGTGTTGACATACATAACACATGGACTGCAGTATGATATCATGGGTGTCACAGACGACCAGTACAAGGGTATGTGTCCCAGTCAACACTGCTACCCTCTGTAGTGTGAGCAATCAACAGACATGGGCCTACCTTCCATTCGCGTGTGTAGCATTGATTAGGCCAGTGTTATGCACGAGGTACATCAACGGCTATGTATGTATGTGTTGTGTGTGCAGTCCATGCACACATCCACACAATCACATGTATGACATATCCAGATGTGTGTTCATTGGTGTACAGCAACAGTCAGGTGTCACAGCTGTGTAAGGGCTGTGGTATGTCTTGAGCCGATGTGTTCATGAATACTGGTATTATTGCAATGCATAACACCTGTTGGATCCCTGTTGGTACATGTGTACTCAGCACAGCTGGTGTACACTGCTGTACAGCCCAGTGGTCATGTGTCACATGGTGTTGTGGGACCGTAAGGCTGTGTAGTGCTGCACCGATGACATGGTCCTGACTTGACAGCTAAAGTGTACACTGCAGTGTGTACATGTGTGACCTGCACCTGTGACAGCTGTGATGGCAGCTGTGTGTATACAGTTCACTGCATGTGTGACCGCCCTGTGCGTGAGGACAGTTATACCTTACTGTGCCCTTCTGTACTGTGCCCTTCTGTGTGTACACTCCATCTGCATGCAAGACGGCCCTTTGCAACAGCTAAGTGTGTGAGCATGCCCAGTATGCTGTTGTGTAGATGGACGCACAGTATATTCCACACTGCACCCTTCCGTGATTAGACTCAGTGTGCATGCAAGTTGGCCCTTTGCTACTGCTAAGTGTGTGAGCATGCCCAGTACGCCGTTGTGTAGATGGACACACAGTACATTCTACACTGCGCCCTTCTGTGATTAGACTCCGTGTGCATGCAAGATGGCCCATTGCAACTGCTAAGTGTGTGAGCATGCCCAGTACGCCGTTGTGTAAATGGACACACAGTACATTCCACACTGCGCCCTTCCATGATTAGACTCCGTGTGCATGCAAGTTGGCCATTTGCAACTAAGTGTGTGAGCATGCCCAGTATGCCTTTGTGTAGATGGACACACAGTACATTCGACACTGCGCCCTTCCATGATTAGACTCCGTGTGCATGCAAATGGCCCTTTGCAACTGCTAAGTGTGTGAGCATGCCCAGTATGCAGTTGTGTAGATGGACACACAGTACACTCCACACTGCGCCCTTCTGTGATTAGACTCCGTGTGCATGCAAGATGGCCCTTTGCAACTGATAAGTGTGTGTGCATGCCCAGTACGCCATTGTGTAGATGGACACACAGTACATTGCACACTGCGCCCTTCCGTGATTAGACTCTGTGTGCATGCAAGATGGCCCTTTGCAACTGCTAAGTGTGTGAGCATGCCCAGTACGCCGTTGTGTAGATGGACACACAGTACATTCCAAACAGACGTGTGATACTAAGTGTGTGGGCATGGCCATTGACATCCTGTATAGCCATGGTGGTCATCCAGGCAACATTGATGTCCATTTTCAATGTCACGATGGATGCCTACATTGAACACACTGGTTGCTCTCTCGAAGGGTGTACTGTCTGTGGCGCATCCCATATCTATTTAGTGTTGTAGTGCTCCGTAGATATTTAGTTTGACCGATGACAGCACTGCCGTGTTTGTGTACGTCTACCTTGGGACAGTAATATGCTTTCAGACTGCTTACTCTCTAAACATTTCCTATCGGCATCTTTGCCTTTGCGGATGATGTCACCCACCTAGAAGTATGCCTCTGGGAGTGCTGTGTTCAGTAATCTCGGTAGCGCGTTCTGTAAATGCGTAATGCTGTAGTGTGTTAAAGTAGTTAGGTGTATGTTCAACTCCCAGCCCTTCCAAGTGTGTGTGTGTGTGTGTGTGTGTGTGTGTGTGTGTGTGTGTGTGTGTGTGTGTGTGTGTGTGTTTCCAGCTGCCTGGGGACACAGTAATGCTTTTACATGCCTCACAACACATACATTCCCTATCGGTGTCTTTGCCTTTGCGAATGATGTCACCCACCTAGAAGTATGCCTCTGGGAGTGCTGTCTTCAGTAATCTCGGTAGTGCGTTCTGTAAATGCGTAATGCTGTAGTGTTTTAAAGTAGTTAGGTGTATGTTCAGCTCCCGGCCCTTCCAAGTGTGTGTGTGTGTGTGTGTGTGTGTGTGTGTGTGTGTGTGTGTCTGTGTGTTTCCAGCTGCCTGGGGACACAGTAATGCTTTTACATGCCTCACAACACATACATTCCCTATCGGCGTCTTTGCCTTTGCGGATGATGTCACCCACCTAGAAGTATGCCTCTGGGAGTGCTGTGTTCAGTAATCTCGGTAGCGTGTTCTGTAACTGCATAATGCTGTAGTGTGATAAGGT
Organism: Protopterus annectens; assembly: GCF_019279795.1. NCBI lineage: Eukaryota > Metazoa > Chordata > Ceratodontiformes > Protopteridae > Protopterus > Protopterus annectens. Next base: position 53,774,164 of record NC_056738.1, on the reverse strand, counting down.
AGTTAGGTGTATGTTCAACTCCCAGCCCTGCCAAGTGTGTGTGTGTGTGTGTGCGTTTCCAGCTGCCTGGGGAAACAGTAATGCTTTTACATGCCTCACAACACATACATTCCCTATCGGCATCTTATCCTTTGAGGATGATGTCACCCACCTAGAAGTATGCCTCTGGGAGTGCTGTGTTCACTAATCTCGGTAGCGCATTCTGTAAATGCGTAATGCTGTAGTGTGATAACGTAGTTAGGTATATGTTCAACTCCCAGCCCTGCCGTGTGTGTGTGTGTGTGTGTGTGTGTGTGTTTCCAGCTGCCTGGGGACACAGTAATGCTTTTACATGCCTCACAACACGTACATTCCCTATCAGCGTCTTTGCCTTTGCGGATGATGTCACCCACCTAGGAGTATGCCTCTGGGAGTGCTGTGCTCAGTAATCTCAGTAGCGCATTCTGTAAATGCATAATGCTGTTGTGTGATAAGGTAGTTAGGTGTATGTTCAACTCCCGGCCCTGCCAAGTGTGTGTATGTGTGTTTCCAGCTGCCTGGGGACACAGTAATGCTTTTACATGCCTCACAACACATACATTCCCTATCGGCGTCTTTGCCTTTGTGGATGATGCCCCCCACCTAGAAGTATGCCTCTGGGTGTGCTGTGTTCAGTAATCTCGGTAGTGCGTTCTGTAAATACGTCATGCTGTAGTGTGATAGGGTAGTTAGGTGTAAGTTCGATTCCCAGGCCTGCCAAGTGTGTGTGTGTGTGTGTGTGTGTGTGTGCATGCTCCCGTCCACCTGGGGACTCAGGTTATGCTTTTAGATGCTTCGCACCACAGATATATCCTGCTGATGTCTTTGTCTTTGCGGATGTTGACACGCACCTAGTAGAATGCCTGTGTGTCTGCTGTGTTTAGTAATCTCGGTAGCGCGTTCTGTAAATGCGTCATGCTGTAGTGTGATAGGGTAGTAATGTGTAAGTTCGATTACCAGTCCTGCCACGTGTGTGTGTGTGTGTATGTGTCTGTGTGTGTATGTCTGTATCGCTCTCTCTCTCTCTATATATATATATATATATATATATATATATATATATAAATAATCTATTTTCTGCCCATAACTCTGCTCTTGCATGGACGGCTGACTGTTTCATGTATCGCATATTTGCATAGCTTTCACATACCAATGGGGTATGTTGCAAATCCCAACATTGTCCGTGTTACGGGCAGTGTTACACGCCCTTACAGGCATTTGCTGTATATCTTGACAGACATCTATCCTTGCTGTACTCTCACTGTACTCGTACACGCCGGAGGCTTCATGTATCATGGCCTAGTTTTGCTGTGTGTATGTCTATTTGTGCTGTGTGCATGGCTGTGGGTATGTCCCACTATCATCATTTGTAAAGGTGACAGCCCTATAGGTACTTCATGTAGACTGCTATGTCATTTGACATTTCAGCACATACCTGCGGACAGTACTGAACGTCCTACTGCAGCGCATTTCATACCTTCTGCGTTATCTTGCAGTTGATATTGCTGTTTCCTCACACATGTATCTGTTTCTGATCATACCACTCCACCTCCTAGAGCAAATTTCTGGACAAGGCCTTATCTGATAGTGGGACACATAGGGGCAGTATTGACATGTCGCTCTTACAAACGTAGATAGTTGACACAATAATCAGTTTTGCATTAGTATGGCTTTTCTGTCGGATTTGGTGTCTTAATCACATGTTTGTCATTATTTCATGACTTCAGTTACTAGGAATGTGCCAGAATGTTACTGATGTTACGTGGAACACACCAAACATATGAGGCAGAACTCTGCACATTCTGCGTAAATCTGTACAGTTGCGGAGTATGTGTCTGATATAAGATATCAACTTTCTGACACCAATACACACACTGTATGGCGGCATCACAGGCCACATGCCATTACATTTATATTGCAGGACACACCCACCCAGAGAGTTGTATTCCTCACACAGGCCAACAGCTGCTTATCCACACTAATTGGTCTATCATGTACCATATGTGTGCGCCGGTATTTGCGCTTTCCATCAGTGGCAGAGCTCACATATGAGTATGGGGGACTGGACATTGTTACGGTGACAGTGTATGACGCCCTGAGGGACACATTACTTTTGTGTCTATTAACCTTCCACATTGACATTCACAGGGCATACGTTGTCATTCACATTTGTCGGAGTACATGCATATGACTTGTACTTGTTTTCTCATTTGTCCTGATGTCTTTCTTATCACCTGTCCACCTAGTATTACTAGCTCTGTACATGTATTTTGGACAGGTTACCTTCATACCCCTAACCTGTACATATTATGGGTAAATGCCCTGATGTTTGACCTTTGCCCTTGTTACATTTGTCATAGTAATGTGCCTTTCTGGTAAATTGCTGGCAAGGCATTACGAACTGTGCGGTTAGATAATAGTGACTGACATTTCCATTACATGATTAGTAACACTCATAACATACGTATTCCTGGCTACACCAGTATTCTCACAACGTACTGACTTTGTCTGGGGTATATCTACTATAGTCCCTATTTGTATTTCATGTACTATGCCTTAGTGCAGCTGTGTTATTCTGACAGTTTGCCAGTTATGGGTACCATCTTGGTCGTACGCATTTCCATCCATGATAATCGCCTACATGACACTGATATAGGGCCCTACATATTGCCAAAATGGTTTACGCAATATCCAGTGGATGGTTTGCCCCATTATTGAGAATACAGGCGTGTGCTATACCCACATCACTCCCACGAGGTGGGCCTACGAAATCTCTGCCAAACAACACCTAGGCCCATTTCTGCATACCCATGATTCCCATACCTGACAACCCTCTACAGTACCCATTACACATGTTTAATGTGTGCGGTACTGAAGTGTGGAGACACTTATATGCACTCCCCACTCTCCAGATATCAGTTAAACGTCATACATTCTATCGACACATGTGTCATCACCCTTGCACCTGCTACTGTTGCATGTATAGCTATATCGTATTTGCTGAGGTCACTTATTTTGCGTCAATGTCGGTTGACACTATGTATGGATCAATTTTTGGGGTCCTGCAATGGACACCTATCTGCATGTTTAAAGTGTAGAACTTGCTGGACTGTCACTTTCTGGCCAATGGTTTGGAATGCAGCGGTTTATTCACCTTTTGTGCATGTCTGTTTGTCTACCCATATTAGCTATAATGTGGCCTATTTATGTACATATGTCATATCTACGGGACATATGTCTGTTGTGTATACATATATACATGTACAATCCTCATTTCATAACTTGCTTTGGTTTACGTCTGTGGATTATGTGTATACACATATATCTATATCCATACCATATCTTTCCACTGTACAGATTGTTGCAGAGTGTACAGCTGGTTGCCTCTTTATCTTCGGTGTGTTTTACATAAACCTGTGTCTATCTGGCAATGTAGTGGCATTTCATTTGAGACTTACAGTGGGAAATACTGGCAAGCAGTTTAGGTTACGACTGCATACCCTTCAGAGAATCCATGCTACTGACACACCCGTTATTCTATCCACTTTCTATGTTTGTTCTGGCACATATCTGGGGTTTGTCCCTATTTGTACTGGTAGTTTGCATGCCTTTGTCCGGTTTCATACTTTATGGGGTTAACAGGTTTGAGCCATGTATATCTAATGTGGGGGAAACAGCATTCATTTACTATGCTGTGAGTGGATCACACACGCACAGGTGCACTTGCATTTCCTTATTGTGGGTTACGCGCAGGCGCACATGCATATCCTTATTGTGGGTTACATATGTTTACTAAGTCTTTGTGCTAACGTGAGCTTTATTACTTGTGACAGTACCAGTAAATTATCTGTAATCTGGTTAACGGACGTATGCGAAACACACGTTCACCATTACATATTTAACTGTCTGTACAGTACAGACGCATTCATTACACTTTCACATTATATGTGCTGTAGTCATAGTTGAACCGGGACTGCATTCACGTTGGCCGGATGCTGTAACCACTATACTTTTGGTGTTCTGACTCATTTATATGCATACCCATAGTACATAGCTACATTAACATATGCCTCACCGCTTCACTTACGACACAGACATCCATTCTCCTGCTGGGAAAAATGCGGTACTACATGTTACACATTCCCTATTTCCTACTGCTCTGGACCCAAGCTGCATATTTAATCACTGCAGGGATATTCAGAACCCCAAGGCTTATAGTCCTGACACATACAGGTCTTTAATTGTCAGGGTGTTCATGTGGTGAACTGGGTTTAGGCTTGTCCGCCTGGTGAACGGGACTGCCCTGACCATGTTCAAATGTCAGACAAAGCACATGTCCATTTTAAGCATTTTATCTGTGTTTACAGACAAAGGTGTTTGGGCACCTGTCAGCAGCTTATAATGTTGGCAATACATAATATGGGTGGGGGTGGTTACAATACATAATCCAAGGTGAGTGGTGTTCCCAGTCACATTTGACTATTTCCTGTATTCATTCTTACGAGGATTATTATTTTGCACATGACTTAACTATGAATTAACTACAGGTATGCAGTAGTACAGTCAACATATGTGAAGGTTTGTTACAGTATAAATGTACGGACCTCTGTAATACTGGGGACTACCCCACATCCTTCACAACATTTCATGCTTATGTACATACTATTATTCTGTGAACTTTCGAAGTTTGTGAGAGCAGTAATTACATCTGTCCCTGTTTGTCCACCCATCCTTTTAGGCTTTGTCCAGATTTTGTTGCTGTAATAGGTTGAGAGGTGGTGTCGGTATGTGATTGAGTTGAATATATACTGTCGATAATTCAGTGGGGAGTAGGGTTACCACCTGTTCCTCTTTATGGGAAGTCCCACTTTGGACAGTTGTGTCCTGCGACGAAACCTAAGACATGGCAAATGTCCTGTGATTTTAAGACAAAAATATATTTCTTATTTTCTTTACTAGTTGCATGATACAGGTATTTTGTATCTGGAACACATAACTATTATTTGGGATAGCATAAGCTATTCAAATGCTATGGAATAAGCTTTTATCTTGGCATACAAGTGTAATTCTGTCCTTTGCACTGGCCGGGGGTATGTTTTATCCTGCAAATTCTCACATTTCTACAACAGATGTCCCACCTTGGGCATCTGAACAGGTGGCAACCCTAGTGGGGAGACCTGCATGGTGGACAGCTGTTCCATCCTGCGTAGTATGTTTTGCATGTCTGTGTAGAAACTGAACAGTACCGTGACTACACATACATGTTTTGTCCAGATGTGTACAGTACTGGACACCATGGCGTGTAAACAACTCTGAGGTTTCAACAGGTTACTTATCCCACGCGGGATGTACACACATTTTGCCGAAACATGAACACGCGGGCATTTGGATTTACATAACTGTGATGGAATGTTTACAAATGTGGGATACATATTTGCAATCCTGACACTGCCTAGGACGATACTTCCTACTACATATGGGGAATACTCGCTATGTGTAGGTGTACGGCTGCGCAAGGCTGGTAGCTGGATTTGGTGGACATTCAGACATGGGTGTGGGTTATGTGCTATACAGGGGTTGTTGCGTATTGCATTTGCATGCATGGGTTCTGCTTTTGGATATCCCGGTTCCGCATATAGCATCCTATGTGTATGTGCCGGTTACATTCCTGTTCATGAGTATAGCACATTTTAATATACATATGTTTGTGTGTGTTTGGTATACAATTTGGACTGTCAGGTTTCTTTACAGTTGTTATATAGCCACAACTGCCCAGCTGTGTACTATCACTACCACTGTGGAACTGCTGGTGACCATGCCCATGGGGCTAGACGTGTGTATTGGCGGGGCGATGACATGATACGCTTCACTTCCACTGGGTATAACTACTTACAGTGCAGTACATTATAGACACACGATTTTAAATATCATTTGTTCCATGGACAGAAACTCATATTGTGTTGCGTGCATTTCTGTTTGGTTCTCCATTTTGTGTGGCCGGGAACTGTTTTGCATGCTTTGTATACGTTTCATTATCCACGGACACTGATAGGTGCGATTACTATTGCAGGCAGACTATAATTTTCAGCAGTTTAGGTTGCTCATCGACAGCCGACATTGACACGCCTCCGGGCGCAGCTTGGTAACGCCCCATGCACTCGCGCACGTGTCCTGTGCACGTGGATGTCGTGGCAGCGCACCTTCATTAATATGCATCTGGCGCTACTACACCATATATACGCTGCACAGCCGGCACAGGCCTTACACCGGCCTTGCGCCGAGCTTCATGAATCCGGGGGACTGTATTCTTATGTTAAATGGGTTTAATATAACGAGACAGTTTTAAAAAAAGCAACGGAAATTCTCTGTTGCTATTTTTAAAGCTGTCTCGCTATGTTAAACTCCTTTAACATAGTGAGACAGTTTCTAAAAAAGCAACAGAGATCTTGCTTTCTCCATTGCTTCTACCCACAGCTCTGATCTACTGAGTAAGCATACGCATGCGCAGTATATCAGAACTGCTGCAGAATACCAGACAGCTGTGGAAGAGCAGCAAGGAGGCATTATACAATGCCATTATTTAAGAAAAGTAAGTATTTTTTTCTTAAACAATGTCATTGTATAATAGCAATAACCCACTTCTGGGTGTGGGTAATGCTGGATTTACCCACAGTTGTCTTTGTTTGGCCACTCGGGCTTTGCACTTGTGACCAAACCACACCAACCATGGGTAAATCCAGTATTACCCACTCCCAGGCATGGGTTATTGCTATAATAACAGGTTATTATTATTCAAAAATGAGCATGCTGATTGGACAGCCCAACCAGCATGCTCAATGTAAATTGAGCATATACCAATAGAAAAAAAAAAAAGTCCAGCCACTGAACTACCACCGAGCGTCCAAACTTTTCAAATGGCATATACAGGAGGACACACCAGAATATGAGAAAAATCAAGTACATTCTACAAAACTAAAACAGGGACATACATGCTTTTCCTCATATTTTTGTGCTGTCCCTGTAAATGTCAGTTTGTGCTGTCCCTGTAAATTTAATTTTTTTAATAATTAAAACAAACACTAGACAAACAGTAATGGCAATTATGTTTTTCTCCACCACTTCTCCTGCACCGATGCACTGTGCAAGCATGGGAACTTAAGTCCCATATGCATGTGCAGTACATCAGAATAGTGAAGACAATATGGAAGAAGAGAGAAGTCATCTTATACAATAACATTATTTAAGAAAGGTAAGTCATTTTTTTTCTTAAGTAATGTTACTGTATAAAAGCAATAATCCAATCCTATTAGTGGTTATATCAGGATTTAGCCACAATTGGCTTTGTTTAATCATTCAGGCTTCAGCCTCATGATCACACCATGCCAACCGTGGGTAAATCCTGACATACCCATAGGCAGTCATGGATTATTGCTTTAATATTCTCTTCTTCTTCTTCTTTTGGCTGCTCCTATCAGGGGTCGCCACAGCAGATCAACTGTTTCCATTCCTTCCTGTCCTCTGCATCTTGCTCTGTCACACCAATCACCTGCATGTCCTCTTTTACCACATCCATAAACCTTATCTTAGGCCTTCCTCTTTTCCTGTTATCTGGCAGCTTCATCCTTAGCATCTTTTCCCAATATACTCTGCATCCCTCCTCAGCACATGTCCAAACCAATGTAATCTTGCCTCTCTGGCTTTGTATCCAAACCTTCCAACCTGGGCTGACCCTCTAATATACTTATTCCTAATCCTGTCCACCCTTGTCACACCCAGTGCAAATCTTAACATCTTCAGCTCTGCCAAGTCAAGCTCTGACTCCTGTCTTTTTATCAATGCCACTGTCTCCAACCCATATAACATAGCTGGTCACACTACCCTCTTGTAGACCTTCCCTTTCACTCTTACTGGTACTCGTCTGTCACAAATCACTCCTGACACTCTTCTTCACACACCCCATCCTGCCTGTACTCTCTTCTTCACCTCTCTTCCACACTCACCGTTACTCTGAACTGTTTATCCCAAGTATTTAAACTCATCTACCTTCGCCATCTCTACTCCCTGCATCCTCACCATTCTTCTATCCTCCCTCTCATTCACACACATATATTCTGTCTTAGTCCTGCTGACCTTCATTCCTCTTCTTTCTAGAGCATATCTCCACCTCTCCAGGGTCTCCTCCACCTGTTCCCTACTCTCACTACAGATCACAATGTCATCTGCAAACATCATAGTCCATGGGGAATCCTGTTTGATCTCGTTTGTCAACCTGTCCATCACCGTTACAAATAAGAAAGGGCTTAGAGCTGAACCTTGATGTAATCCCACCTCCACCTTAAACGCATCTGTTAGTCCCACTGCAGACCTCACAGCTGTCACACAACCCTTGTACATATTCTGTACCACTCTTACATACTTCTCTGACACTCCCGACTTCCCCATACAATACCACAACTCCTGTCTAGGCACCATGTCATATGCTTTCTCTAAATCCACAAAGACACAATGCAACTCCTTCTGACATTCTCTGTACGTTTCCATCAACACTCTCAAAGCAAACATCGCATCTGTAGTGGTCTTTCCTCCATGAAACCATACTGCTGATCACTAAGCATCACCTCCCTTCTTAACCTAGCTTCCACTAATTTTTCCCATAACTTCATGCTGTGACTGATCAATTTAATCCCTCTTTAGTTACTACAGCTCTGCACATCACCCTTATTCTTAAAAATTGGTACCAAAACACTTTTTCTCCATTCCTCAGACATCCTCTCACTTTCCAAGATTTCATTAAACAATCTAGTTAATAACTTCACTGCCATTTCACCTAAACACCTCCATGCTTCCACAAGTATGTAATCTGGACCAACAGCCTTTCTGTTCTTCATCCTCTTCATAGCTATCCTTAATTCCTCCTTGCTAATCCACTGCACTTCATGATTCACTATCCCTACATCATCCAACCTTCTTTCCCTCTCATTCTCCTCATTCATCAGTCCCTCAAAGTACTCTTTCCATCTGCTCAACACACTCTCCTCACTTGTGAGTACATTTCCCTCATCCTTTATCACCCTTACCTGTTGCATATCTTTACTAGCTCGGTCCCTCTGTCTAGCCAATTGGTACAGGTCCTTTTCTCCCTCCTTAGTGTCCAACCTTTTATACAACTCATCATACGCCTTATCCTTAGCTTTTGCCACCTCTCTCTTTGCCATGCAACTCATCTCCTTATACTCCTGTCTACTTTCTTCATCTCTCTGACAATCCCACTTCTTCTTCGCCAACCTCTCTCTCTGTATACTCTCCTGTACATCTTCATTCCACCACCAGGTCTCCTTGTCCTCCTTCTTCTTTCCAGATGTCACACCAAACACCTTTCTAGCCATCTCTCTTACTAGCTCAGCTGTAGGTACCCTGCTATTCGGTAACTCTTCACTGCCACCCAGTGCCTGTCTTAACTCTTCCCTGAACATCACCTCACAATTACCATTTTTCAATTTCCACCATTTGATCCTTGGTGCTGCCCTCACACTCATCCTCCTCTTCTTGATCACCAATGTCATCCTACAAACCACCATCCTATGCTGCCTAACTACACTTTCCCCTGCCACCACTTTACAGTCTCCAGTCTCCTTCAGACTGGCCCTTCTACATAAGATATAATCCACCTGTGTGCATCTTCCTCCATTTAATATGCTCTAATATTCTAAAATCTAAAATTTAAGATTCATCTTTTCCCCTCAAATCTAACAATGAAGGAGCTCTTTTCCAAAAGATATCTTCACACATATAATTTCTGAAAAGTCTTTAGAGTTCAGAAATGAGCAGCTCTTTCCATCTTCTTCCTGAAAATAAGACAAAACCTCTCTGTGAACTACAAATGTCCATGTTTCAGAGATTTGTGAATAATACATTCTTATCAGTTTTCTTCTATTACGTAAAATGTCACTGTTTCAGGGACAAAGGATAATAGTTTTGTATCACTTTGTCTTCAATTAATTGCACTAAGTTTTAGCATCATCTATTGAACATTCTTTGGAGTTAAGGATCTCTCATAATAATGTATGTTGATCTTAACAGACATATTGATTTAGTCAGGGCATTTGTGCTGTAGCTATTTGGAAGATAAGCACATGAGCCATTGACTGCTCCAATTTATTAATGTCCTTCTGAATAGATTTCATGCTCAGTCCAGTGCATTCACTTTGAATGGCAGCTAAATGTGTACATATTTGTGTGTGTGTGTGTGTGTGTGTGTGTGTGTGTGTGTGTGTGTGTGTGTGTGTGTGTGTGTGTGTGTGTGTCAGATATATATATATATATATATATATATATATATATATATATATACATATATATATATATATATATATATATATATATATATAAATATATAAGATAGATAATACGGATCTACTTTAAATTCTCAAAAAGCCAAAATACTGACTTGCAAAACAGCAAGATGGAAACAATGAAAGTTTACATTCACAAACGTCCAGATCATCATAATTTGTCACTGCAAAAGGCATCAATTGACCAATGGGGTGAACTTTGCCCTTTCCTCTACTGTAGTGCAAGCTCAGGGTGGTATATTTAGTTGGCGGGGTGAAGCCTTCCATTTGGGTAGGTTTTATTTGCTTTGTTTTTTTTTTTTTAAAGTTTTGTTGGCTGATTCTTTACTTACAAGGGGAAAATTTATGATGATCCAGACATTTGTGAATATAAACTTTAATTTCCATCTCACCATTTTGCAAGTCGACATTATGGTCATTTATTATTTTATATATTAATTATTTAGTTTTTGTTAACCGGGAAGGTCCGACTGGACGTTGTCCGTTTTCAGCGGAGGACCGGGGAGAAAAGCTTCATTACATAACAAAAAAGGACATTGTAACATTTATATACAACAAGTAATGCATAGCAATACAAATTTAAAATATTATACAAAGTGAAGGAAGACATCCAGTATTCACTATTTTTCTAAATGGTGTGAGATGAGACAGAGGGAGAGAGTTATACAGAAAGTGAGTCATACAAATTGACCTTCTACATTTCGTAACAAGTGAGATAGAGAAGTTCCACAAGACAAATAGGACATCACAGCAGTATATACATTAAAAATGGTATTTGACTACCATGCAGATAGTATACAAAGTGAGGTACATGCTTTTGTTCTACTTGTCTAGTCTGGTGAGAGATGGAAAGCCCTACTGACTATTCAGTTTATGTCTATTTACATATATAGATTCTGTTTGTAAAGAACAAACAGGTAGAGAGTACATTGTGTATAACTCTAAGTTTGGGAGTTAAACATTAGAGGATGTCTTGCTAACTGGGCAAAAGCAATAGTGGTAGGGATATTATAGAGGGATTAGAGTTTTGGACTATGTGACACATGGACAAAGCCAGGAGTGTACGAGATGGGCCTTAAGGATGTTTTAGAATTGGATGGGGTTAGCTGCGGCAGATATGGGTGAGGTGAGATTATTCCAAATTTTAGCTAGAGTGTGTGAGAATAAGGCTTTGCCGGCTTTGTTGTTAGCGGTGGTAACAGTGAGAAGTGGTTTATTGGCTGAGTGGAGCGGGCGATTTGGGGTGTAGTTGGTCAGCAGTTGCTTCAGTGCGGGAGTTTTGTCAGGCTGTTTTAGGGTGTTGTAGGCTATGACAAGTTGGTGATAGAGTAGCAGATGTGGGAGTTCAAGCCACTGGAGTTCCCTAAGTGGTAGGCAATGGTGGGTTCTGAAAGGGGAGTTTATAGCGAACTTGGCAATTTTGTTATAGCAAGACTCGAGTTTGACCAGTTCGGATGTCCTGATATGAGTGAGAATTGGGGCTACATAGAGTAGTGTAGATAGAAGGTGGGTTTGAACTAGCGTGATTTTAGCATGGTCTGTTAGATAGTTTCTTTGTCTATATATTCTTTGTGCACCTATTTTATAGTTTGTGAAATGTGAATGTTAAAGTGGAGGTTATTGTCAATTTCTACGCCAAAGAGCTTGGTGGGGATGGAGGGAGAGATAACAGTACCATTATTGGAAGAGATAGAGAAAGGTATTGGTGAGGTTTTAGATTTGTGTGGGGAGAATAGAAGTAGTTTTGTTTTGTTAGGATTTAGGATGAGTTGAATATTAGAGATCAACTTTTCTACTGAGGCAAGAGACTCCTGGGTGAGCTGCTGAAGGATGGGGAGTGATGAGGCTGAGCAGATTAGGGTGTCATCATCATTTTGACATAGATTTATATATATATATATATATATATATATATATATATATATATAGGTGTATATATATATGTATAGATATATATATATATATATATATATATATATATATATATATTTATATATCTATAGCTATCTATATATCCATATATATATATATATATATATATATATATATATATATATATATATATATATATATATATATATATGGGTTCCCTATTGAATTTTGAGATACTGAAATCACCAATTTCAGTATTTCGAAATTATAATAGAGAAGTCTTGAAATACCAGTAAACCAGAAGTGCAAAATTCAAAACTCCGAAGTACGGAAATTTTGAATTAGTGTTTCTGGTGTTGTGGTGCGTGAATGGTAAGATGTGAGTTTGAGTATGTATTTATGTGTGTCGGTTAGGGGCTTTAGTGTATGTCAGTGTGTTTTGACTGTGATGTGTGTTTGCGAGCGTGTGTACAATATGTGGGAGTGAGTTATCTGTATGTGTTTGTGCAATCTCGGAGTTAGTATATATAAGTAGAGGGGGTGTGAAGGGTATAGCCCCCCACATGGGGCGTGCAGGGGTGCTTGCCCCCCTGCTTATCTGTAGTGTAGAATATTATATTTGAGTTGGGAGGGAAGTTGTGTGTATGTGTTTGTGTGTGCTGCATCTGCAGTGTACTGTCGGGATTTTGAATTTCATGGTTGTAGGGTTTCAGTGTTTGGTGTGTTCGGCTATGTAATTTCGAAATACTGAAATTCGGTATTTCAGTATTTCAAAATTACATAGTGGATCCATATACATATATATATATATATATATATATATATATATATATATATATATATATATATATATATATATATCTGTATGCAGGTTTACTATTGAAAACCTGGAAATGCATTCATCAACTGGTTGCAACGTCCCCCCTGCACCTCCTCATTTAGGGGAGTTGTGCCCCCCACACCCCCTGCTTCTTAAATATACCAAAACCACCAAGCTTGCACTACAGTGAAGAGAATGGTACCATACAACACGGACTGGGAAATTTACCCTTCACCCTTCTCTTCACTGTAGTGCAATCTCGGAGTTGGTATATTTAAGTAGCAGGGGTATGGGAGGTACAAGGGTGCTTGCCCCCATGCAAAAACTTACAAGAAGACTGTTTATATGTTTTTTTAATTTGTTCTGCTTTAATGTCTGATGATGTAGAACATTGATCATCTTGTCCTCGATTATGTGTTTTTTGATGTTCTGCAACTTTCGAACATTTGAAGCAGACCCAGATATAGATATACATGGATCTACTTCATGACTGAAAACTTGAAATACTGAATTTCATTTGACTGAGACCACAATACCTAATTTTCAAAATACTGAAAACTCAGTTGACTGTGTCTCATTATAATGAAAGCTTACAATGCTGAATTTCAAAATGCTGAATTTTAAGCCATAGACATGCATGCTTACAACACCAATGACTAACTCTTTCCAAAATTTAAAAACTACATACCCTCTTAACAGAAACAAGATGATATAAAACCACACTAGGTGGGGGATAACATCGCCTCACCCCCCCCCCCATCTATATATACTAACTCCAGGATCGCACTACAGTGGGGAAAAGGGCATATACCTTTTAATTACCTTACAGTACTACACACACCCACAACTAACAGGAGTACATGAAACATCTACCATATTAATATAGATACAGCCCAAAAAATTGTAAAGAGATATATCCACATCTAGAAACAATACAACAGTACTTTCTACATTACTATCGGTATTCTGACAGTCGGCACTTTTTAATTACTTACTTTATTTATTTATTATTCCGAGCAACAAAATATGTCATTAAGTTGCTCTAAAAATAAAAATAGATAAGTAAAACTCAGTGCCCTACTTCAACAGGATGCACCTACCATTCAGAGTGACTGGCGCCCCAGGCGGTAGCTGCTTCCCTTGACTTGACCATTCAAGTCAAATTAAGCAATGTCATATTAGACTTGGATGTTGCAAGGTCACTGAGCAGAGACTTCACGATGTTGAAATTAGTCAGTGACAAGTGTTGCACCCTCAGTATTGAGCATCTGCATTGATGTGATGTTTTTGTTTTCTTTTTTTCAATAAAACTCTAAACACTAATGCCTGGCTTTAATAATTAAATGTTCAGCCTTGGAGTGGTGGTAGTTATGGACATTTAAGAGGAATGGTGCAAAACAGAAAGCAGTGAGGTATGAATTATTATTAGTTTTCCCATAATGCTGGCATAGATCAACCAAATATTTTTTGCAACATTTTTTGTGATTTGTGGGATGTTGGCAGTGATCAGCTAGATATTTTTTGGATTATTTGCAGTGATTTGTGTGGAGTAGCCTGGAATATTTTGGACAAGTTATGGTGATAATATGTGGTATCAGACCTCATAGTGATAACTGCTGGTTAGGGATGGGCATATCTCTCAACTGTCCATGGTTCTGGCTCACAAGTTATTTGGGGAAAAAAGGTAGTAAATTGCACCTAATTAATAATGACAATAATTAGAGATATAGACTTCTCTTCCATCAGAAATGTATGCTATTTCACAGACTTCATTTGGCCAACTCCTCATGTTAATAGTACTAATATTTTAAAATATGTGATTCTGGAGGTAAGTGGTTGAGAGCTAAAAGGTTGAGGTTTATTTCACATTCTCTTATTCTGTCAAGTCTTCATGTTAATTGTACTAAAATTTTAAAACGTTTCTCTGATTATTTTATTTAACTTTATTTGTTGTATTTTCCTTCATTCTGGAGGTAAGAGGTTGCAAGTTATGGGGCTGGGGTTGTTATTTCACTTTCTCTTTTTCAGTCATTTCATCATATTAATAGAACTAATATTTTAAAATGTGTCCCCATTTTTGGTGATTTGTCCCTGATTCTAGAGGTAAACGGTTGATAGCTATGGGTTTAGGGTTGGCTGGATGAAAGTAACTGATGCTCTTTGTCTTTTTGCTAATTCTTAAGGAGTCACTATTATCTGGCTTTACAAGACTAGTATGAATTTGAGACAAGTAAGATGAACTACTTAACTTGGTACCTGATATGCAAACAGAGTAGATATAATTGCTGGGCTGAGTATGGGGGATAATGATAGCTGCAAACTGCTGTTTATTTATTATTCTGACTATGCAAAACTAGTGTGATCTTTGTGACACAACCTGGAATATCTTAATTTGTGGCAGCTGTTTGGAACAAAGATGAAATGCACTACATGGCCATCCTCTTTTTATCACAGTCTAATATCTGAATTGTACATAGATGAGGCTTTAGCTGCTTGGTGGGAGTTGTCCAGATTAAAGTAACTGATCCTCATATCACTTGCTCAGGTTTCAGTCATTTCTGAAAAATGGGGGCTGGAGGTGTAAATGTATCACAGAATAGCTAGATCTTAAGAGCTTCGGGGGGAGGCTGGTAGCCTGCACATACCAAGGCTGTATAAGTAGATTTTTATATGGGCTTAGTAGCCACTGAAGGCCTGGGAATTCTGTGATGCATTTATACCTTTTATTGAGAAATAAATGCAAACTGACCTCCAGCTATCTAAAAGCATCCTAGATCATAGATGTAGACAGGAGGCTGCAGTAACTTGTGTGGGGAGTTGGGCATGATGTCAGTGTTTGTTTAACTTTCCTCCCAAACCAAAGAGGTCACTATCTTCTATTGGATGGGGACATTGTAGCCATTACTTTTTCAGCTTTCCTGGCAATCTTCATAGGGATGCAAACAGGGTCACTAAGCTTTTACATGAGCTTTGTATTGTCTAAAAGTAAGTTGAAAACATTATTGTATTTATTTATCCTTACAGTTGAACATCAAGTACATATACAAGTGGCTATTTTTAGGGAGGGTAAAGATGCATTCTGTTTAAGCATGTCTGACAACAAATATGGTCAATAACTTTTTTCAGTTTTTCCAAGTTTGACATCATAGGGGTACACTGAAGGTGTATGTCTTTTCTAGTTAGGGTGTGAGGGGGATGCTTTATGAACATATGACATCAGTGACTTGAAATATATGATTGTAGTTATTTTTCTCTTAATTTTCAACCCAATTAAACACCAGATGAGAATACACAGAAAGTGATAACCTCTTTTACGGTGTCATAGGAAGGCAGTTACTATTTACAGATATGATTTAAGCATCATCATAAGCATTCAACTTTTATATTTTTGAGCACTGCTATTTGGCTAACTTTTAGCATTAAGCATTGCATACAGCACATTTTTTTTCTTGAAATAAGAAAGTATGGTTGAATATCTTTCCCTATGTATGATTTTTGTTCAGGACATCATTGAATCAAAAGGTTGGGAGAAAGTTCTAAAATGCACCTCAGAGCATCTGTAAATTTGTGGCTTCTGGTACTTAGCAGCCCTTAAACCCCAGCGTAATTTAATCATTATAGTATTGTCTTGGATATTTTTAGTGTGTTTAAATAATTCATGGATATTACAGTGCAGATAGTTTCGGTCAGTTTGTGGGGGGTTGAATGGATTCACAGAACAGCAAAGCTGAAGAGCAGGACTTGACTAATTCTTTATGTTCAGGCCATCACTGGATGAAAAGGTTGTTTAAAAGAAATAGTAAACTGCACCTCAAAGCATCTAGTACCTCCCATGGTTTCTGAGTGCCTTGGGGCCCTCAGAACCATGGCTTAATGCTGTTATTTCTATCCCAGTTATTACAGTGTAGTCTTGGTAATTGGGGGGCTGCTGGAAGGGTTCACATTAAAGAAAACATGAAAACCAAGACTGAATTTCTTCCTTTAATAATAGTTTTTATTAAGCCATCACTGGATGTAAAGCTTCTTTAAAAAAGACTGTAAAATGCACCCCATAAAAACATCTAGAAACTCCTATGGCATCTGGGGGCTTTGTAGATCCCAGTTTAATACAGTTGTTTTCTACACAGTTGTCAGAGAACAGTGTTCTCTACTCAAAATATGTTGCATGAATCAGTAAAAGTAAAAAAAAAAATGACAAGGAAAAGAAACTGTGAGAAAAAAGAAGAAAAAAAGTAATATGGATGGTGTGTGTATGCCAGGATGGGGCACTGGGTGATGTGTGCATGGAGTCCTTTTACATAGGGTGCTATTTAATATAAGGACAGCCCAGCACATTTAGTAAACATTTGCAATGTCTGGACTCACTTGATCAAGTCTCAAAATACAGAGACTGAATGGCTGAAAAAACAGACTTGCATATATCAAGTCTGAGATGGCTCATTCCTAGAATATACCCTTTTCTCCAATGTATGGGGATTTCAGAGTTGGTATACATAAGTTCAGGGATGGGTGGGCTTTTACCCACATCAGGGGTGCAGGGGGGCTTGCCATTTTGCAAAAAACAAGTTTAATGAAGACGAATGATGTTTGAGATTTCCTCTGTTCCTGTAGTTTCAGCCTTTTCCTAAGTCTGTCATCACTTAATGTTACTAGTGCTGACATTTAAATAGGGAGTCTGTATATACTCATCTGTTTATAATTTCAGTGTTCAACTATTTCCTAATCAGAGCAGTATATATGTACTGTCTTAGTTGTCTGCCAGTATACATGTTTACAAAACTGTGTGTGTGTGTGTGTGTGTGTGTGTGTGTATATATATATATATATATATATATATATATATATATATATATATATATATATATATATGGGTCTACTTCATTTTGTTGAAAACTCATTTCAGTGAAACTCAAATGACTGGGACCAATTCACTGAAAGCTCACTTCACTGAAAACTCATTTCACTGAAATTCATTTAGTTGAAAGTTATATATGGCCTTTTCCCCACTGTAGTGTGATCCCGGAATTAGTATATATAGCAAAGGGGGTGTGGGGGGGTACAGCTTCCCACATTGTGGGGTGTGGGGGAGTGAAGCCCCCCAGTTAGTTTGGTTATATGTTGTCTTCTGGAAAGAATTATTCATTGCACCAAGTATCCATCTCTATGCTTTAAAACGTTTACAATATGTGGGGGGTTATGCCCCCACACCCCCCTTACTATGTATACTAACTCCAGGATCGCACTGCAGTGGGGAAAAGGCCATATATAACTTTCAATGAAACAAGTTTTAGTGAAATGAGTTTTCAGTGAAGTGAGCTTTCAGTGAAATGATTGCAGTAAACTGACTTTCAGTGAAATGAGTTTTCAATGAAATTAAGTAGATCTATATAAATATATATATATATATATATATATATATATATATATATATACATATAGGAATCTACTTCAGTAGATCAAACTTTTAAATGTTTGAAGACGATATGGCTGGGACCATAACACTGAATATTTAAAAGTTTGAAAACTGAAGAAAAAAATAAAAAAAAAACAAAAAAAAAAAACACAAAACTAAACCTGCAGGGAAGGTGGGCAAGTACCCCTGCACCCCCAACACCCCTGCTACTTAAATATACCAACTCTGAAATCGCACTACATTGTGAAAAGGGAAATTTTCCCATTCCGCACTGTACACAGATCTCCATTCAGTCGGAACTTTTAAATGCTCGATGTTATGGTCTCGGCCATATCATCTTCAAACATATAAAAGTTCGATCTACTGAAGGGGACCCATATAGAGATATAGATATAGATATATATATAGATATAGATGTGTGTGTGTGTGTGTGTGTGTGTGTGTGTGTGTGTGTGTGTGTGTGTGTGTGTGTGTGTGTGTGTGTGTGTGTGTGTGTTTATAGTTATTTATATTTCCTTTGTGCCTGCCTCTTCTCTTTGGTCATGAATTGTATTAGACATTTTACAACTGTATATGTTTATGTTGAATTGTATTAGAATTGTGTTAGACATCAAATATGATTTATGCTTTATTATTGGATGTTACTATGGCATGCTAGCATTTGTATGCACCAAGTTGTTTTTAGTATAATAGTATGTATGGTCTATTTGCATAGCTGCACCTTGTTCACTAATGTTATTCATGTAATTGTGTTGTGTGTAGACAGCTCATACTAGTGTCTAATTATTTCTATATAATTGTGCTGTTACTGGTGGATAGAATCACATTAGAGAATCATGACAGATTGCTGCTTGATATATTTTTATCTGTGACTGCATAACTGTCTTGGATTTTTTTCTAATGTTCTTCCAATTGGCTCAGTATCTGCATTTACTAAGTAGTTGGTTCAAGACATTGTCCTGCATGTGGTAGCTATTTGCTCAGTGTGTTTTTATAATCTTTATAATATATATTTACCATCTCAAAAGTGCTTACTCCTCTCTATACTCTTCTTTTCTAGACCTAACACCACTCTTAAGTATTCAACTGCGGTACCACCTTTAACATTCATATAAGAGAAGTGCAGTCTGGGTCTGAACTGTCTTCAAACAGCTACAGTTAACTTTGAGTATGTGTCTACCTGTTTGAGCCAATATTCATTTTCCCCTGGAGAGCACTCTGTTTTGGCTTCTAAGCAGCCCCCCCACCACACACACACACACACACACACACACACACACACACACACACACACACACACACACACACACACACACACACACACACACACACACACATCTTCCACTTTCTCTTATTCCCTTCTGTTAGCATATAGTATCCATAACTGATCAATACTGTGTGTTTGTTAATTTAAACTATGACCACAGTAGCCTACTGATACAAGGTTATCCTGTTTTTCCACCTGAGAAATTAAGAAATGACTTATAGTTTCAGAGCAGTCCTTGGTCAATTGTGATTGTTTCTTAACACATACTTGTCTTTGCTTTGTGATTGTTTCCAGCACCCTCATACGAGCAACTAAGAGGGTCTCTACCCGCTTTGCTCCCCACCCTGCCCCCATTCCCTACTGTCCCCAGTGGTCCCACCTTTATTGCACTCACACCCCTCCCATCTTTCCAATAGCCAATCACAGTGCTAACCCAACACTACCTCCTCCATCTTCCCACTACTATCACACCTCCTCAACTAACATGTACAAGCATACCTTTCCTATGCTCACTGCATGCACTCTCCTTGCATATCTTACATCCTACCAAAGCTCCATCATTCCCCCACTCAACCACTACCACTGTACTACTACTCACACCACCACTCATGTCTCACCCACACTCAGCTCCCCTCCCACCATCTCAAGAACCATCCCTATGCACCACCCACATATTCTGCCAACTATATTACTCAAACATAAAGCATCCCTACAACTTAACATAGTAACCCTCCCACCATACCTATTACCCACAGAACAGAATTATAAAGTTTCCCTTATAAACAAAAGCATTCAAAAACTGAGAAAACTAATAATCTCATGCATATCAAAACTAGCCCTAAGTGGAGACATCCACCCCGACCCTGGCCCTACCATCTCAAACCCCAATCCTCATAATCAGACTAGAAACCACAACTTCTCCCATATTACAGCCAATAGAAAGCCAAGTGACTTCCTTCTACTAAGCCTAAATATTTGAAGTATATCCAACAAAGTCCATGAACTCCATGCCACCATAGACTTGTACTCCCCAGATATAGTCATCCTGACAGAAACCTGGCTAAAACCTCACATTACCAGTGATCAAATACTCCCTAAAGGTTACGACATACTAAGAGTAGACCGGCTAAACAAAAAAGGAGGTGGTGTAGCTATAATATTTAAACAGCATCTAAACATCCAGACCTTAAAATCATCAGCTCCACAAATAGGCAATGAAGAAATAATATATACCAACCTCAAAATTAACCAAAACAAAACCATCAACATAATTAGATGCTACTTCCCACATGGCCAAAACATCCCTCCACTAGAAAACCTCCTCAGCTGGTCTACCCACCATCTCCCCCAAGAAACTATCATCTTCGGTGATTTCAATATTGACTGGCAATCCTGTTCTGGCAACAATCCAACCCATCATGTACACCTTCATGGCTTCACCCAACTAGTCCAGTCACCAACCAGGATAAATAAAAATTCCAGCAAGCACACTACCCTGGATTGGATACTAGTCAGTAAGAGCCCCCAGTCATATATAACAGGCTGCTTATCAGATAGCCTCAGTGATCACTCCCCAACATTCCTACTCAAAAAATACCTATACCAAGCTAAACCTGTCATCTACCGTCAAATATGTAAAAAACTAAACTTTAACTCACTCACATTCATCTCATCCCTCAAAGAATGTAACTGACATCCTCTAAAGTACCTCAGTCTAGATGATGCAGTTGAATTTTTTAATACTACCTTCCTGAACATCCTTAATTACCATGCCCCCATAAGATTTTCCAGTACCAAAGCACAACCCTCCCCATAGCTACAAAAAACCACTAAGTCAGAAATGAAAAACAGGGATAAAGCCTGGGAGCACCGGCGCAAAACCAAAACCCCCTCAGCTAGACAGAAATTCCTAGAACTACGCAACAGAGTCAAAAAGCTAATAAAACAGGGCAAATTCCAATACTACCAGTCTGCCAAAGACTCCTCACAACACAGCCCCAAACAATTCTGGTCCTCCATAAACTCCATCTTCCACCCAGGTAAAGTCAGTACTCCTCCTCCTAACATCCCTCACTCCTCAGAAAATATTGCTACCACATTCAACACACATTTCACCCAAATCATACTATCACTAGCTAAACAACACAACCCCCCCTCCCCTCCAACCCACACCTTCAACTAGTAATCTCCCCACTGCCTTCTCTTTTTCTCCTGTACCTACCTCCAACATAAAAAAACTCTTAACTAAACTTAAACCCACCAAATTAGCAGCAGACAACCTCCCAAGTGAATACCTACAAATCGCAGCTGATGCTCTGGCCTACCAGTATCCATCTTGATTAACCGATCTCTGTCAGAAAGTTACGTTCTCACACTGTGGAAAGTATCGCATATAATTCCCCTCCACAAAGGCAGACCCTCCGCAGAACTAACCAATTACCACCCCATAGCTATTCTCTCTCCACTCTCCAAAATACTAGAGAGATGCATACACTCTCAGGTCTCAGACTACCTCCTTACTAACAACCTCCTTTCCAGTACTCAGCATAGTTTCCGACCAAACCATAGCACCACCACTGCCTTACTCTCCTTTACTAACACTATCCTTCAGCATAAAAACAATGACTATCTCTTCTCTGCTACTTTCCTAGACCTATCTAAAGCATTTGACATGGTCCCACACAAACAACTTATCTCTGTCCTCAATAACCTATCCTTATCACAATCAGTCACCACCTGGTTTCAGAGTTACCTGTCTGACCGCCAACAATCTGTTGTATGGCAGAATGACATATCTCCCCAACTACCTGTCTCCATAGGGGTTCCCCAAGGATCCATCCTTGGACCCCTACTCTTCTCTGTTTACACCAATAATCTAGCCTCTGCCACCAAACATGGCAGACTCATACAATACGCAGATGATATGACCATCATCTGCTCAGCCCAGTCCCTACCAAAACTGCAAAAAGTCACACAGGAAGCCTTTTCCTCTGTTGAAACATGGTTATCCGATGCCCAATTAATACTCAACCCAAACAAAACTAAACTACTCATCTTCCAACCCACCAAACATACTCAAAACAACTCTCACTTTAACATCACAGTGAAAGACAACACCACTATATACCCAACTGAGCACACAAAATTGCTAGGAGTAGAAATAGACAATAAACTAAAATTTGACATTCACATATCCATGACCATAAAAAAAGTCCACAAAAAATTAGGAGCGTTATACAGAAATAAGCAATTTCTCACCAAAGCAGCAAAGATTTCAATAGCAAATTCCCACCTTATCTCCACCCTACTTTATGCCTCTCCAATATATACCAACCTAAGGCAATGTGATCTAAACAAGCTAGAGACCTGCTACAACAAAATCGCCAAATTCGCCACAGGGGCATCCTACCATAGTCACCACTGTCTCTCTCTTGCTGAAGTGGGCTGGCTTGAACTTCCTCACCTCCTTCAGTGGTATCAACTCTCACTCGCCCACAAACTAGTAAACCATCCACTAAATGTCCCATCCTTCCAGAATCTACTCCAACCCTATCGCACCACCAGACCACTAAGATCCAGCAACAAAAATCACTTGCAGATCACTAAAGCCAATAACTCTGCTGGTGAAGCCCTATTCTCTTGTGCCATAACCAAATTATGGAACTCACTCCCACCCCACAATTACCTCCGTACCATCATGCACCCACTTCAAAACTTTACTAAAAGCGCACCTAAAAACATGCTGGCTATGCCCTTGCAACTCCCACTCTAATATCATCCACCCCTTCAAACCACTACCTTTCTTTCAACTCCACTAACTACCTTGATTATAGCAAGCTCAGATGCTCATAAGCCTAGTACTTATTATACAGCAGGAACTTCTCATTGTAACATTTGTTAATGTCTGTTATGTACTTCACAGATAACGATTCTAGTTGTCTACTGATGTACTATGTTCTTCATCTGTAAATATGTTGTAATTAATTGCTATGTTAAATTGTTAATCGCTATGTAATCCAATGTAACTACTGTCTGTTTATTTTACTGTGGAGCTTTTCTCCCTGGGCCTCCGCTGAAAATGGACCTACGTCCAGTCGGACACTCCCGGTCAACAAATTTAAATAAAAATAAAATAATAAATAAAATGACTGAAAAGTGTCCAGTTCAAGTATATACAGGCTATAGAATCACTGTATATCTGCATTTTGAATGCATCTTTGTTCTTCATTTATACTTCTTGCAGAAACTCATACAGTGGATATCATATCTAGTAGTATGAAGTTTAGGTTTTGATTTATAGGGAATAATATTAGTACTGATCACAATATGGGTGTAGCTCTTCTACTTCCCAGCAAGTACAATTGGATTCCAGATAATCAATATGCATGTGTGGGAGGGGGCAAGTGTTAATTTCATTCTGTTGACTGAAGTTTTATAGACATGCCACAGTCAAAAGTTCTTTTATCATTTCAGTTAAATGTGAATTGATAAGATTGTCATCTCTTTCTGTTATTTGGAGGGAAAGACCTGATAATATGCTGAAAGTCTAAACAGAAAGATCTCAGTGTGGCAGTGGGTGATACGTTATCGAAGGCAAGAAGATCAGCTTGACAAAAACAGTTTATGCATTCATTCATTACTTGTATTCAACTCTACTGTTGACTAGATGAGTGTGCAATTCTTTCTGGATGCATTTAACTCTATTCATTTTTTTTTTTTTAATTTCTATGGTTACAACAGTTCAGCAATGAGCCATAATGGTGCCTGGAAAACTCCATATTGTATTGTGGAATGAGAAAAATTGATGCAGGTTGTGGAGATAGATTATTCCAGAGTAGATCTAGACTCATTGTCAATTAAGGTGCTCAATCAATAGCTGCTCACAAAACATAAAAACATTTACAGGGTAAAGCACTGAAACGTGCCACAAGAAATTCTATGCATTCAGACTTTACTTTATTAGCAGAGCTTTGCAGTACTTCAGGAGGCATTACCTGCCTTAATTGTACTAAGAAATGCCATGGGAGGTAAATCCAGTATAAATAATGTAGTTAATGAGCCACTGCTAAGAAGGTGGAGTGAAATGTAATGCATTTTGATAGTCTGTAAATTGTCTCCTCTTTCGGTTACCTTGGACATAACTACTATTAAGGACAGACTGCTGGCAAAGTGAATAAGCTCTTCAGAAAACAGCATAATGTTTAAATAAGATTTCTAAGAACTGTGCTCAATTCTGCAGAGCTCTCCCAGTTTTGAATACATCCCAGTGTGTCTAGGAATGGTTAACCTGAAAAGATGTAATGATAATAGCAGGCAGTTTCTGCTATCTCAATACAGGAAACAAAAGTAGCAATGAACTGCTTTGCTCCTAAAAAAAGTGCCAAGTCTGGAAGTATTATTATGGCATACATGTTCCAAGTGAGGTCATTCCCCCATGCTAAGCAAGTTATTCATATTTATGCATGGTGGATATGCAGTTAAAATTTAATTCTGCTCTTATAAAACAGAGGTATCAAGTGTTTTCCTTTTGGGTAGAATTAATGTTCAAAAGATTATAAGCAACTTATGGTACTTAAGCAGGAAAATAGCAAAAGAAACAGAGCTAATTAACACCGTATTCTATTATACGAAAGTGATCACTAAACAGTTGCTGATCTTGATGCAATTGGATTGCTTTCTTTCTGCAGTATTAGTGTTATCAAAACACAATGCTGAGAGGGGTGAAAAGTTGGCATAATGGTTAAGGTGTTTACTTTACAGACCCCAGGCGCAGTGCTTTATCCCCACATGGGGTAATGGCTAGACTTAAAATGGTTCATAATGATAGTTAGTCTAGTATGAATCTATAAAAATGAATATTCTTGCAGAACTGTTTACCTTTTAGTATAAGTTGACATAATGGTTAACTGATTGGTGGTTTAAACAACTGAAAAGGACAATCACCAGTTCTGAAATGAAACACTACCAGATGCCAGTTTAAATTTATTTATTTATATATTTATTTGTATTTGTTTACCAGGAGATCTACTGGGCCAGGGTGAGCCTGTTTTCAGTAGAGGTTCAGGAAGTAATGCTCCAAAAACAAACAACATAATAAAGCTACAGAATCAAACATAGAGAAATGAAGCAGTGATGGTAAAGAACACTACATTAGAGAATTGGTGATACAATACAATAGAAAATACTAGTTATACAGATGTTAGATTTTACGTATGCAAGCCAAACAAGAATACAGTTGATGACATGGAATAATAGTGAATGTATGAACAATACAGTATAGCAGTTCTGCAGTAGAGAGGGAAAGATGGAGAGCAGCAGATTAAACATACTGAGTGTAAGGTATAGCCTTAGAGCTACTGCTATGCAGGCATCAAGACTGAATAGAAGGTATGGTAGGTAAGTGATATAGTATATTATGTTTGGCTGGGAGGCACATGGTGGACTTAGTAAGTTGGAAGCACTGAATGTATATATGATGAGTCTGAGCCATAAGTGAGATGGGGAGGAAAACTAGGAAGGCTAGGAATATTGATTTTATTATAGTCAGTGCTGGTACATGTACATCAACAATGGGAGAAAGGTATTGTTTCAGTGAAGTCTTAAAGCACCCTGGGTTGCTAGTAGACCTAATTGAAAGACAGAGAGCAAATAAATGCATAAATATTTTAACACTGTCATTCAGTGAAAGAGGAGTCAGCCTACCAAATATGTGAATACTTTATGCTAAAGTAAGAGTAACAATGCCACTGTTTCTATGGTTCCAGGTTCAAGGTTATTTGAAACTTCAGTGCATGCAAACAATGAGGTGGGTATACTTATGTCTTCAGATCACTCATCATCAAATCATTTCCCATACAAAGTTATGCGATCCATTGTGGAGGTAGGTTTTGTTATGCTTTACTGGTTGAAAATGAATAGCAGATTGAAAGTTAGTGATAACCAAAAACATTTAGTATGGGATAGTTCCTTAGTGCAAATCAGGGGTGGGTTCCAATATGCCTAGGTTTGAGGGACTAAATAATGGTTGGATATAAACACAAAGATGCACTGGAAGAGAGTGAAGGATGCAACTAAACTGTAGCCAAGGTTTCCTGGTGATATCAGCACACCAGACACTTCTGTGCTAGCCTCCCACCCCCGAACTAGCTGTGCTTAATGACTGATGGTCAGAGTCACTGGCTCCTTGCTATATTTATAAATTTATGATATTCGTATTTTTGACATTCGTATTATTCAAAGATAGATTTATAATTTATTTAATGATACATATTAATAGTATTAGTCTTCCAGCATATAGATAAATGTTTATATGAAGTTTAAATTACAAATTTCTATTATAACATAAGAACCTTTATTAAGGCAAATTTGAGGAAAGACGAAATATTTTCAAACAGTCATTTTATTCTTACTGGGCATGCTCATTTTGTATTAGCTATGTGAGCGGGATTTTTTGAAAAAAGAGAAGCTTATATAAGGAAGTGATGTAATTTAACTGATTGTCCGATGAAGTTTAAAACTTTTTAAACGAAAGTGCTTATTTTTATTGTTCATTTCAGAAAAAAAAATTTTGAGTGTTAATGTTAAAGTCTATTTTGCTATAAGTCTGTAATTTTATTATTAAATTGAATATCTTTTATTTTATCCGGCTGGTGGCTTTCAGCTTTTGTTATTTAGTAGTTTGCCCATGTCAACAGTAACATGTCGTTAGCTGTGCTTAATGACTGATGGTCAGAGTCACTGGCTCCTTGCAATTTGCCTTACAATGAATGCCTTGTACCCCAGACTCACAAGACAACTGTATAAACTGATGTGAAACCTGATATGTCCTCTTTGGACCAAGCACTAGATACAAACCTCATCTGGATATTAGGGGTGAAGGAGTGTGCAGTATACAGAACATTTACAATCAGGTCTTCAAACTAGGCAAAGAGCTGTTATGTAGCTACAGGAAAGCTTTTTGCTGTATTATACACCATTGCCAAGCTGTAACAAAAAACTGAAACAGGTCATTGCTTTATAGTTCATAGACTATAATTTATGCTTGCAAAAGTCTCCAAGATCAGCAAAGAACTATTATGTATCTACAAGATATCACTTTCCTGAACTCTCTGTCAAACAATTTTGCTAAATCGTACCAAAGAGCTACAGTATACTAACTGATTGCTGCTGTCCTTAGCATGCAAACACTGACTAATTGTCATTTAAGCATTATCAATACTGTCTGATGGGACATATCAACACATCTTCAGCAGTGACCACAGCTCTTACCATCTTGCATACTTTATATAGCTGTGGGTTGTCCTTTAAACATACAAGAAATGTTGTCAGTATTACAATTTCCTCAAGTTTTGGTTGTTTTAAAATTCTGAGAACACAGTATTTCTCAGTTACAGCTTTGCTGAGGTTTTGTACAATGAGTGGGATACTGGAGCCCACTGGTTTTTGATGCTGGAAGGCCAAAGTCAGCAGGATCTCTGGTACCTAGATATTAAATTGATTTGTTATGAAGATGCTTAATTCTCCTGTTATGAGTTGCTCCCTGGCTAAAACGACCAGTTATAAAAAAGCAAATAAAATGGAAGTTGTAGGCAAATAATATTAACACTCTTTATATATATATATATATATATATATATATATATATATATATATATATATATATATATATATATACATATATATAAATATATATATATATATATATATATATATATATATCTATGGCTTTTGCTTTTATATATATATATATATGCTTATGGCTTTTGCTCTTTTATATATATATATATATATATATATATATATATATATATATATATATATGGCTTTTTGCTTTTTATATATATATATCTATACTTATGGCTTTTGCTCTTTTATATGTATATATATATATATATATATATATATATATATATATATTTTGCTATATATATATATATATATATATATATATATATATATATATATATATAGTTATAGTTATGCTTTTGCTTTTTATATATATATATATATATATATATATATATATATATATATATATACACATGGCTTTTTGCTTTATATATATATATATATATATATATATATATATATATATATATATATATATACTTATGGCTTTTTGCTTTATATATATATATATATATATATATATATATATATATATATATATATATATATATATATATATATATATATATACTTTTTTGCTTTATATATATATATATATATATATATATATATATATATATATATATATATGCTTATGGCTTTTTGCTTTTTCTCCTGCTCTTTTCTTCATCTGGAAGGGTAGCTCAGGCAAGCTATAGCAAAGATTCCTACTATTAGTGACTCTTCAGTACTTAGGGGAGGTAGTTAAGAGCTCCCTCTACTTGTTATGTTTTATTTATATGTATGTTGATCTATTTCTTACAACGTTGCTAGTTTGGTTTTCATTTTGCATATGTGAAGCATGTAAATGACATCAGCTCCTCTTGTTCAATGATGTGAAATGAAGATCAGCATCAACATGTTACACATTCCTACATTTATACAAGCTGGGTTTCCTTATTAGCATTTTTTCAAGTTCACATTTACAAACATTATACTTATATATTGCTATATATCATATAACCTAAGCAAAATTGCATAAATTATCCAATTCCTGCCCCCTTTATTGAATTAACACTTGTGACATATATAATTTACATTTATATAAAAGTAATCAAACTATATGAAGAAGTTCATGTTTACAAACATTATACTTAACATATATTGCTATATCATATAACCTAAGCAAAATTATATAATCATTCAATTCCTGCCCCTTTTTTTAATAAGAAACATCTTTATTAAACCATCACTTATGGCATAGGCAATCATACATTTATATAAATAAAAACAAACCACACCGACACAATTCTGATTGCAAGCATTTTGCTGTCATCTTATACTGTAGCTTTGTTTGATTGTTGCATAATGTATTTAGGTTTCCTTTTTATATACATAAAGCCCTTGATAATAAAACATACTATGTAGACTAAAGTGAAGTGTACAGAATTCTTGCAATCATAAATTTTTATGTGCATATATTGCAAGTTATGTACCACAGATTGTTAACCTGTATTGATAATGCACTTATAGTTTTTTTATTAATTCTAATTGCTTCATTAATGATTTTGTTTACTTACTGTTTACATAAAGGTGTGTTCCTGATCCATTTGTAACCACAGTTACCTTGTCAGATTTCAGCTTCACACAGTAATACACCCCAGCATCTTCAAAATGAATATGACTAAATGTGATGGAATGATCAGTTTCTCTTGTAGGGCCTTCCTTTACAGTCTTATTCACTCGTGGATTTGGTTTATCACTTTCAGACTGCGAGAACAGGAGCTGCTGCTGATGACTGCCCCCCTTGTACCATCGGACAGGTCCGAGAGTTTCTTCTGACAAAGTGCAGTTCATTATGACAGTGCCCCCTTCTCTGACAGTAACACATGGTGTCTGGTATATTGTCAGTCCAGAATTCCCTGAAATAAATAAAGATGAATCAGTCCTAATTTATGCTCAAAGGCTGTATGTGAAAATTAA
Organism: Protopterus annectens; assembly: GCF_019279795.1. Taxonomy (NCBI): domain Eukaryota; kingdom Metazoa; phylum Chordata; order Ceratodontiformes; family Protopteridae; genus Protopterus; species Protopterus annectens. The sequence goes on along the minus strand of NC_056738.1, from coordinate 53,743,832 downwards.
ATGTTAACCACTCTTTATGAGTTTTTCAGTAATCAAGGCAATAAGCTTAAATAATGAGGAGAGGATATCAAATCAGGTATAGACAGCTGGGGTACACTCCGAAATAGTCAAACAAAAATTAAGTTTAGCTAAATGTTTGCTGACTGTGATGCAACATATAACTGCAGATGTACCTTCTGAACAAATGCAGTTAGTGACAAATGAGCTGCTTTATGTCTGCCTCATTGTGGTCCTATCAGTCTCCAATTGGTTACTGTGGAACTGAAAAATTTGTTTAACTCAGAAAAGTCCACACATCATCTATGAAAATACGCAACTGTATTATGAATGACATATGATGTGAAAGACTAAAGTAAAATAAAATAGAACAATTGAATGATTTAATTTCTAATTCCGTTTGTCAAATACTTCAAATATCATTTGATGATTTTCAATCTGATAGCACAATTCTGAAATATTTCAAAGATCTCATGTTTGCAAACATACATATATGTGTGTGTGTGTGTGTGTGTGTGTGTGTGTGTGTGTGTGTGTGTGTGTGTTTGTGTGTGTGTATATAGATATACATATTATATATATATATATATATATATATATATATATATATATGGTCTTGTGTGTGTGTGTGCGTATATATATATATATATATATAGATATATATATATATATATATATATATATATATTTATATTTATATATTTTATATATATATATATATCAGTGGCTACCTTTTAGAATAAGTGATGGCAACACAAGGAAGATGAGTTTATACATACTAATCAGTCACTGCATGCTATCTAATATGCCCTGTGACAACTCATGCCAGTTAAAGTAAATATTTACTTCATCAGATAATGTAAAAGACAAGTTTCATGGAAGATGTGTATCAGTGTCGTAAAGAAACAATTGAAATGATATAGAACAATGAACGTAAATATCCACAGTATAGAAAACTAAGTAATAAGAATAGTTCATCCATGATATGATTGTATTACATGATGTTTGATCAGTGTGAAGTATAGTTACAACTTACTTTAATACCTAAATGCCCACATTCCTACACTGAGAATTGGCCAGGGATGTAGTAATTTACTTTATATTTGATTTGCATAAGTACAGTGGTGGTAACTATTCCTAGCTGCTACTAAGGTCTGTAAAATACTGTGTAAGACATGTATTCACATTGCTAGCACCCCTCACCCCTTCTGACAATTAGGACATGCAGGCTGTGCTATGTGCATTGGGGAGATTGCTAAGACAGAATAAAGAAAAAAGGTAAGGGTAGGAGACTGTGACATTCAAGACATACAAGGAACACAGAAAAAGGTGCAATGTCATGCTGATACAAACTTTGTTACCTACATAAACTCACCTTGACATCATTGCTGCAGATGGAAGACAAACATAAAGGGGAGAGACAGGTACATCATGGGCAACATTAATTATCTCTCTATAAACTGAGAATCCTACAGAACCCTACATTTGAGGGAAACAGAGATTACTAGACTTTGTAATCACAGACACTCAGGGCTAGTTAGTGCCTACACCAACTAGAGGCGCAAACATATTGGACCTGGTGCTTACAAATATCAGAGAATGCTGCACTCCCTCACCACCACCAGTGTTTTGTCCTCTCCGGTAAGATCAGACCACAAAATGGTTTCCTTCAAAATAAGAATTAGTTCTGTAACCACAGTAAAACCTGTATCCACAAGAAAATACTTCAAGGCACACTACCTTTTGTTAAGTCATAAAATGTCAAAGTTCCAAACCTAGATAACACAGTAGCTTATGTGGAATTATTTACAGAAGCTCTGTGTAAGCATGGTAATGATTACACAGAGGCTGCTGTGCCTACCTGAATTAAGCCAAAAACTAAAAAAAATAAAAATAGCAAACCACCCTACCGGAATCCAAAATTAAACAGGTTGTACAGCAGAAGGAAAAGGCATTGCTAAAATTAGGAACTGTAACACCAAAAAAATTTAAGAACTCTCTTACCAGACTGAATAGACACCTAAGAGGACCAATTAAGTTTAGTAAAGCAAATTTTGAGGTAAAGATAGCATCCTTGGCCAAGGATAACCATAAGGCTTTCTTTAGCTGGATCCACAACCAAAAAGGTAGCACAAGACGGAATGCTAAACAGTGTGCCAAACTGCTGATAAATGGAGCCATGTTCATAGAACTGGGAGCTATAGCAAATCTTCTGGTTGACAAATTTAGCACTAACCTATTCCCCTTTCACTCCATTTGTCCCACGGGAATACCATGTAATATCACCCCTCTAAGTATCAGTAGGGATCATGTCATTTGTGCACTTTCTAAGGCCAGGAATACAGATTTGATAGGCCCTAATACTATCCCAAGATCCCTCCTAAATAGCCTGACACATGACTTATCAGGGCCACAGGAGTCATTATTCAACCATAGCCTCCACACAGGCTTCATGTCACATGAATGGAAGATTTCAGCCATCATCCATCTGCAGAAAGGTAGACCATGAACAAATCCCAGGAACTACAGACACATTAGTTTGTCTACTCTCATATGCAATGCCATAGGTTCATAGGTGTGTACTAGGCTAACGGCCCTGGAGCCTTTACAAGCCTAGCCCTTAGAAGTGCCTTGGCATCATGCCACCCAACATTAGTTCCAAGTGCCTCTATCAAGTAGAGCCACTGGAGTGACCCCCTGGGGTGAACTTTCTATTTCCCATTCACTCATCCAGATTTCTCTTGAAGAGAGCCAGTGAGGTGCTCTCCTTGACATGTATGGAAAGTCTATTTCATAGCATGGGCAGTCTCTAAGTTATGAACCTGTCCCTCCAGCATGTTCTTTTGAGTGTGGTAATGAGGTTGAGGTCTCTGGAGTGTGTGGCATGGAGGGATTGGGATTTCTTTAGACGTTGCATTTTCTAACAGAGCTGGGTCAGACATGGCTTTGTAAATTAAGCAGAGGTCTCCTCTAAGTAGCTGATATGAAACTGATAGTTGGAAATTTTTTCTAGTCTGTCCATATAGGACAAGTGTTTAAGGCCTAGGATCTTCTTTGTGAAGTACTTTGCGGCCTTCATACATAATGACTGATACTTTAACCACAATGTTTCCTATGTCATTTAGAAAGCTTTCCACTCCATCCAGATTATTACTAAGTCATCTCCTGTTGTTGAAAAGAAGTCATCATTCCCCTCTACACATCCGTCATCAGGCCCATGCCAGAAATCAAGGCTCCCTTTGACATGTACCTATCCAAACACCTAATCTAATCTGAAAACCTTCAGCAGTTCCTTACCAAACATATCTCAGGTATAAACGCCCAATGTTACAGAGGCAGCTTAAAGACATATATTTCTTCTCCATCTCCCCAAAGATTCTTTCAGTGTGATCTATGCTTGTTCTACAAAGCTGTAAATGACCCAATCCTGCTAATATCCTACAGATCTGTAAAACTAATAGCAGTTCAAAAACAAAATTAATGGATCTAAATCTGTAGTCCAACACACATATGAACTAACTTGACAGATACTGAATGCAAAAAAATAATCCCCTTTTCCTGAAACAATCTCTTACTTTCTGTAAAGCAAAATACATTCCTCATTCTCTTCAAATCTAATGTAGACAAATGTATGGGAATCTTTAAATTTATCTCAGACCTAACCCTCTGTCTTTTGGGGATGGAGGAGTATAACTAAATCAGTACACCAGTGGGATTGCAGTAGCTAGACCTGAAAAGGTTTAACATCTGTCACCTAGTAGGAACCTGTAAATCTCAGCAGTATCCAGTTTGGACTAACCAGGAAAGTGATGATTAGTATTCGAGCTGTCTCAGATGCTGACTTAAATTAATTTTAAGTAGACAAAATTAGGTTTGTTCAATTCAGTAGGTATAAATAAGACTAATGTTGCCCTATCTTATTTCATTGATGTGCAAGGAAATACAATGGAGTTAATGAAAACTGTCATGGAATGCTTTGTTTTCAAGATGATCTTGATTGGATACCATGTTTGGAAAAATATATTTTTGGAAGAGAGAGCAAAACCCAAGGGAAATCAGCTTGCATTTTTGTAGTGTAATGTTGACATTTCTTGCATTGATATGCCTATTGCTGAGACACACTAAAACTGTGTGTGTGTGATTAGTGTAAGGAAAATAACTACAGAGAGAATAAATGTAGTTTAAATCTAACAAGCTAGATACTTGATGTTCAGAGTATTGGGTTTAATTTGGTTTGAGGTAATTAATGTTAATGCAGTTGCCTTGTCTGAACAGGCAATTTTGGTACAGATGTCTCACATTAGTTGTGGTGCTGCTGGTTTATGAATGGAATCACATTACTGCTTTTGGTTATTCAAGCTGTAGAAACAATTAGTACATTAAAAATGTAAATGAACTTGCGATAGCAAGTTAAAGATTATGTTGTATTGTGACAATGCATTTTTTTTCTCATACTGTCTAGGAAATATGCTGAGCTGGGTGTATGTTAGGAAATGAAGCTACAATATATTTTACTGCATTTTGACATTCCCTCTTAGAGATAGTAGATGTCCACTCTCCTGCTCATGGATCAGAGCTGCTCAGGCTTGTAAGAATAACCCATCTAACATGGTGATGAAAGTCCAAAGCAAATGGAACTCTAACAGACACAGGTGGGAGCTTACCAAATAAGATCAATGAAAAACACCAATGGCAATAGTCAAAGTCAAAGTAAACTTTATTGTCATTTAGAGCTACACACTTGTAGCCTAAGTGAAATTTTGTGTAACAGCTTAGTTCTTGAGATTACAAAGGAAAGTGAAATAATACATACAAGTAGAGGAATAAACATAACTAAAATATGATATTACACCCAATACACACAAGAAAGAGCAGAGACATTTACCAACACTCATATACAGAAAGAATATCCTCCCCTGAGTAAAATTAACTACCCTATTTAACGTAATACAAAACACACTACATATTGAACAATGCCTAGGTTATTTGTCTAATATTTCACTTGAATGGGTTAAATAATACTGACTATGGATATAATAAGTAAATAAATATTGTAATTACTTGGACTGTATGTAAGTCTATATTGCACAAATAAAAAATGACTTGTGTATCCAGATGCCTGGGACTAGTGCCAGAGGTCAAAAGTCTAATCACTGTGGGGTAGAAACCATTATTGAATATTGTGGTCCTGCAGCGGATGCTGAGATATCTCCTGCCCAATGCCAGATGCTTAAACAGTCCATGCATAGGATACATGTTGTCCTGTATTATTTCAATGGCCATTTGGATGCTTCTTGCAGAATAAAGATGTATTGATGGAAGACTGGAACCTGTTACCTTCTCTGCAACCCTCAACACTCTTTGTAGCTCCTTCCTTTCTGTAACTGTACAGCTTCTAAAGCACACTGTGAAGTTGCAGGTGAGGATGGTCTCTTTTGCACCTCTATAGAAGGTGGAGAGAATATGAGGATGAAGCTTAGCTTTTTTCAGCCTTCTTAAAAAGTGGAGGCATCAGTGCACTTTCTTGACCAGTTTGCTGGTATTTCCTGACCACAAGAGATCATCTGATAGGTGTACATCCATGACTTTCTTATTCTTAACCCTCTCCACACTCTCACCTTTGATCCTGAACACTGTGTGGATTGTTCTCCTTTTCCTGAAGTCTATGATAATCTCTTTGGTCTTGCTTACATTCAGGTCAAGGTTGTTCCCCTTCCACCAACTGATCAGAGATGCCACCTCCTCTATGTACACCCTTTCATCCTCCTTTGTGATGAGCCACACAACTGTGGTGTCATTAGCAAACTTGATAATATGGTTGGATTTGTATCTAGCATAGCAGTCATGGGTCAGGATGGTGAATAACAGTGGGCTGAGAACAAATTCCTGTGGAACCCCAGTGTTAATTGTGATGCACTTTGATGTGTTCTTACCCTAACACAGCCTTTGTGGTCCCTCAATCAGGAAGTCCAGGATCCAGCTACAGAAATGTTTACTGATGTGCCAGTTTTTCTATCAGTTGCATTGGTACCACCATATTAAATGCATAGCTGAAGTCTGTGGACAGCATCCTCACATACTTGTCTTTGCCTTCTAATGCTAAGGGAAGAGGTGTAGTTCTACTGATATGCCATTAGCCATGGATCAGTTTGCTCTGTACTCAAATTGCAGAGGGTCAAAATCAAGAGGTAAGCATGATGAAAGATGCTTTTTGATCAGCCGCTCAAAACATTTCATAACAGTGGATGTCTGAGTGACTGGTCGTCGTCATTAAGGCTGGAGCGAATGGTTTTCTTAGGCAGTGGGATGATGTTAGTTTCCTTGTAAAACGAGGATACTTTCACCATGGCAAGAGAGGTGTTAAATATTTCTTTGAGCTCAGTGCATAGTTGATCAGCACAGCTGTTTAACACCTTGCCCAGTATGTTGTCTGGGCCGGCATCCTTCCTGGGGTTCACTCTCCTTAGCTCTCTTCTTATCTCCTCTGTGCTGAGGCTGAGTACTGCATCCTTCTCATCAGTGGGTATCTTTGCTGTCCTCACACTGTGCTGACTTGCTTTTATAGTTGGTGATCTCCTGTATGCCTTGCCATAGTCTCCTTGAATCCTTCATTTTTTTCAAAGTGGCTCTACACCTTTCTACCATACTCTGTTTTAGCTTCCTTTATAGTATACCCATCCTCAGATTACCTCTTGCTACACATAGGGCTGCTTTGTCTTTAGCCCTGTAAGCTGTGTTTCTCTCCTTCAGAAGCTCATATACCTAGGGATGAGCCGTCGCTTATGGTAAGCTCTAATAGTGATAGTCTTGGTATTTATTGCCCCATTAATGCAGTTTGAGATCTATGCCATCACTACCTCAGTATATTCATCATTGTTCAGATGTTGATTCACTGTGGCTACCTTCTTGAACATATCCCATCTGCTTCTTTCAAAGCAGTCTTGGAGGGCCTCCATAGCTGACTCGAGCCATACCCTGATTTGTTACTTTGTGGGTTTCTCTCTAACCAGTTCAGGTTTGTAAGCTGGTGATAGCAATATGGTATAATGATCAGAGTTTCCCATTTGTGGAAGTTGCACTACCTTATAAGCTTTCTTTAAATTTATGTACACCTTGTACAGGATATTATCCCCACTTGTTGGAAAGCCACATACTGATGGTAGTGTGGGAGTACTTCTTTAAGATCTGCTTTATTAAAGTCACCAGCTGCCACATGTACAATGTCAGGATATTGGCTCTGCAGCTCACCCATGTGATTGCATAGTTTATTTAGAGCCTCAGTAGTATTAGGACTAGGTGGGATATACACCACTTACACTGATCCCATTCAGCTCACTGGGCAAGTAAAATGGTCTACATTTAATGGACAGGAAAGCTAAGGTCTCACAGCAGTGTGACAGTATGATTTCACAGTTGCTGCACCAACTTTTTTGTTAACATAGATGAAATAGTAGATAAGTGATGGAGTCCTGATTTACTTGGTGGATGAAAGTGCTTCATTTTGCTGTGATTTATGGGATACCCCTATGCAATTATTGTCGTTTGTGTTTTTTGGTGCTCCATGATGAAAGGCATCGGGTTGCCTGTCATTCTGCACAACATCAGCAGTCTTCTGCTAAGAAGGTTTTGCAGCCTACAAAGTTTTTTCTTTTTCTGTGTGGGCAATAGACACACATCTTAGGATGCTATAAGGTATGCACAATTTCCTCTCCAGACAATGTACAAAGTTGTTAGATCACCTGTTGTTCTCCATAAATTTCAAAGCCTTCTGCTAAAGAGGGTTTGCAACCTGCATAAATCGATAGACACCTTTGTTTGCCACTGGGCTTGCAAGACTGCTCCTTCCACACAGTGTCAAATGTTATTGGGTCACCTCACAATGTATATAACAATAACATCTTTTTGCTAAGGAAGGCATGCAGCCTGCAAAAGCTGCCTTTCAGTGTCAGTAGTAAATAGACAAGTACCCTTGAATGCCACTAAAGCTACTACAATCATCTGCACCAATGAGATTAAAGACAGTGGTGCTATGACAGGAAAAGGGCACTTTGTGCATTAATGTAGTTCAGTTTTGTTCATGACATTATATCTTGAGAGTTAATAGCCTTTTTACCTATGGGTAGCTTGCCCTTCATAGACAAATACTCATTTAAAGCTTATGGATGGTGTTCCTTCCGGTAAAGATTGATCTATACTGGTGACTCTAGCAGCTGAAATACAAACGTTTCCTAGCCTGTTGCGCATCTCCTATGTATTGTGCAGGGTATCTGTAAATATCTGATTCCAAATGGAGTGCTGCCTTGGAGTTGATTAGCTAAGCAAAACACCTCCAGATTGTGTTTCTTTTTTTTTCTTGTCTTGGTTTGCTTACCAAAGGTTAACATTTTTGTTCATCCAAGCTATTTGGGCGTCACTTCATTTCCACCCTAACACCATTACAACCCATCACATTTAATTTCTTTTCTACCTAACTATAGATACTCACTTCCTCTAAAAATTATTCCCTTGCATCACTTAATTAAAAATGTTTAAAAAATTAGCTTATAGTCAAACCGGACTTAAACCTTATACTAATTAAACTATCTTAACTTGACTAAACATCAATTACATTCTTGCAAATAATTAGTTGTTGCAATGAACCGCACCACAATTTTATCTGCCTTTCTCATCTTTCTTGGTTTGTACCTCTACTTAGTCCTTTCTGATATCCTTCCTACTAAAAATAACATGACATACTCTCATCACCCTCACCACATATTCTCCCATATCTCACTTTTAAACTTATACCACAAATCTAATATGCACTAATAGGAAATAATTTGTTATACAGGACTACCTCATGCTAATACAGTCCCCACCCCTCACTATGCTCAAAAAATCCTTACAAAACTGGATTATCTACTACTTGGATTACTTTAAGCTGGTGATATTCAAAATGACCCAAGTGAAACAACCTTAATTGTCATCCTGATTGCAGCTCAGAGTTATCTGAACAAAATCTATAGGATACAAATACAATTCCACCTAACCCTATAGTCATAAAATAGCATGCCTTAACACTGGGAGTATCAATAACAAATTGCTTGGGCATATGGCTTTACTCAGAAAAAAATGCAGGTATAACTGAAATACGGTTCAAGCACACTTCTTACTCCTTCCAATATCTTCTTTCCTTTTACTCCATTTATTTCAACAATAGGTTGGGGAAGAGACAAGTTGAAGATGTTACCTTTATAATTTACTGAAAAGTTATCAGCCACTAGCAACAACACTGAGACTACAGAAAGCAACAGGTACAGCAGTAGTCAAAACTAGATCCTAGCACACATAGCATTAGGTTATTACATCAAGCTACACCCCTGTATAGGATACATCCCCCAACCTTCCCCTGAAGCAATTTCTTGCAGATATTTTTGAAGGATGTGTACCACAAAATTCCATTATACATGGAGACTTCAACATCAATGCCATCACTGATGCTCTACACCCCTAAACAAAATGCTCTGTCTCCACAACTTAGAACAGATTGTAAAAATGACAATTACACCTATTCCAACAACAGGCACCGGTTCTACTCATGATATGATCATCACTAACTTAAAGCACAGATGCCTTAATATAACTATTGTCCCTAATGCTCTGAGTGACCAGAAACCTCAACATTTTCCATCAAGAACAAAAATAAAAGAGAAAAAAAATACAATCTCACATACTCACATACAGACCAATTCAAGAATCCTAAAAAGTCATACTCATTACCCACTTAAACATTCTAGACTGGTCCTCCATATTCAGCCTCACTGATCCCATCTTACCCACTAGAGGACCCAGTGAACTCTGTAGCTTGAAATGTTAACCTTATTAACATATAAATCATGTGAGTCAATATCTAGGAGGCAGGGTTTGCTGTGGAAGATTGAACAGCAGTGTTTTGTCATTAGCCAATATTTTGTACATTTGTTTATTTTATTTTATTTATTGATTGTGTCTTCATTGCCTGTACAGCAAATTATTGGATATATCACTTATAGTACCCATCAACAAGTCCTAAGGACATAAATGTAGCTGTTAAGTGGGACAGCCTGGATGGTGCTTCCATAATGAAGGAACTTTCTGTGAAATTGAGAAGTTCATTGAACTGGTCTCCAAAACCCTGTCACTCACAATCAGTATTAAGGCTGTATATGCTGATCACCAACAAACGAAAGAACTATGTCCTGCTAAAGTAGCCTTTGTGAAAACCATTTACTTTTATCTTCAGCTGTTAACCAGGGTAGGATGGTGATCCAGACAGACCACATTCAGGTTCAGTTGAGAAAGTACAAAAGCAAAAGATATTCACCCAAACTGGCAAGTACATATTACATTTAGAAACAGTCAATAATAATTGTGCTACATTTTACCAATATGAACTGAGACCACAGGATGCTGTTGAATAAAGACCAGGAGATACGTTTTAAAGAAACACAACTTGACAGATTCAGTAAAATACAGTGGTGAGTATAACAGGCATTTCAACAACACAGCTGTGCTCTATAAAATATGCAAAAAAGTGTAAGAAGATGGGAAGGAGGGTAGAGAAAGTTAGAGAGAGAGTTAAATGGAGGTGGGAAAGATGGGGTAAGACAGAGTTTAGAGGAGAGGAAAAATACTAGAAATGAGTACAGGGGAACAGTTGGTTGGGTGGGTAAATAAGCAATTAGTGGTAAAACTGGCTATAGCACTGAAGTAAAAGTAGGGCTAGTTTACAAAAAGCTGTAAATACCAGCATCTTATATCAGGACTGTAAAGTAACAATTTGATTATATCAGTGAGAATTTCCACACTGCAGGCAGATGTGGAAAAATATGAAAACTGATAGCAACAGAATAATTTAATGCAAACTGTCATGAAAGTAAGTGTTGAATGTAAGGACACAGTCTTGTTCATAGGCTCATAGGTTCATAGGTTGGTACTAGGCTATCAGCCCTAGGGCCTATACAAGCCTAGCCATAACAATTTCCTGGCTATTTCTTCCCACACTATTTACTTCCCTGGACCCCTGTCTAGCAGGGTGACTGACGTGATCCTCGGGGTGAATTTCCTTTCTCCCATCCAATCATCAAGGTTCCTTTTGAAGAGGACCAAAGAGGCACTCTGCTTGACATGTATGGGCAATCTATTCCAGAGTCTGGGGAGTCTCTGGGTCAGGAACCTATCCCTCCAGCATGTTTTGTTTATTGTGATGACAAGGTTTAGATCCCTGGAGCGTGTGGCTCTGAGGGATTGGGATTTCTTTAAGTGTAGCATGTCTAACAGCTCTGGGTTTGACATGACTTTGTATGTTAAGCAAAGATCACCTCTGAGTAGACGATATGCGGCAGAGTATAGCTGGATTTGTTTAAGGCAGTCAGCGTAGGGCATCTGCTTTAGGCCTGTGATTCTTTTAGTGAGGTATTTCTGTGGCCTTTCCAGTTGTTGCAGATGTCTTGAGAGGTACATACCAAATGGGGCATTGTATTCTATAATCGGTCTAATGAGGGATGAGTACAGTGGGACAATGACCTCCTTTTTTCTGGATGAAAAGCCCTTAGTGATGAGGTGTGCCACATAGAAGGATTTCCTGACTGTTGTGGCGATATGGTTATCGAAGGTGAGACCACTGTCTACCTGTGTCCCTAAGTCTCTTATCAAACTTTCAGTGTTTAGTGTACTGCCACCTATATGGTAATTCACAGATACATGTTTTTTCCCAAAGGGGATAACTATACATTTCTTGGCATTGAGCTTGAGCCCATGGCTCTGGCACCAAGCAACTGGTTGTGTAAGGCCCTTTTGTATAGTTCCACATCATTTGGGGATTCAATAATGGCTCCCAGTTTGCAGTCATCTGCAAACTTTGTTATCCAGAGTCCCTTAGTGTTGGCCTGTACTTCAGAGAAGTAGATGCCAAACAAGAGTGGTCCCAGGACTGAACCCTGAGGTACTCCACTTGTCACTTGTCTGGAGCTGGATTTGGAGATGGCTACTTTTACAGTGTGGGTTCTATCAGTAAGCCAGTTAGCAACCCATTGGGTGACGTAGGGATTAATGCCCAGCTTAGTAAATTTATCTATGATTCCAGAGTGGGGGATGGTGTCAAAGGCCTTGGCAAGGTCTAGATAGGCTGTGTGGACCACCTTACCCTTGTCCATGGCTCTGGAGACTGATTCGAAGAAGTCAATCAAGTTCAGGAGACAAGATCGGCCCTTCACAAACCCAAACTGGGTGGAGTCCAGTGTTTGAAGGTTGCCAATGTCTTTGTTTATAAGTTCCATGATAATATGCTCCATGGCCTTGCAGATAAGGCTTGTCAGACTGATGGGATGGTAGTTTCCAGGATCCAAGGTGGATCCCCCCTTGTGGAGTGGGATACCCGTAGCTGTGCGCCACTCAGTGGGCACGAAACCTGAGGTGAGGCTATGATTAAACATGACACTTAGGTGAGGTGCCAGTTCATATTGTAGTTCATGTAGTACACAGCCCGGGATGTCATCTGATCCCATGGATGCTGTATTCTTAGCTTTGGATAGTGCGTTTTTTACCTGTGTGGCCGTTATTACCAGAATTTGGCAATCTTCCGGTATTGAGATGGGCCATTTAGGGGGTGAGAGTGGGGTGAAGTTGGCACTGAATCGATCTGCCAGGATATTGGCAATATCCTTGGGATCAGTATATTTAATGCCATTCTCTTTTAGCTCAGAGCAGACCTGAGCATTGCCATTTAGATTATTGACATAGTTATAGAATGCCTTGTTGTTGTCTTTGGAATCTTTGGCAATTTTATTTTCGTAACTAGCTTTGGAGGATTTTATGAGGGATCTCAGTTTCTTACTTAGGCTGGTAAGGCAGTTTTTTGCATCCTGGGGTTTTCCTCTTTTCTGCAACAGTTTCTTCCTTTTGTTGTAAAGTTTGTTTATGGCAGGGGACCACTAGGTTGGCTTCTTTTTTTTGGATGAGAGCATCTTGGTTCTATTTGGGATGGCACGATTTATGCATGAGTGGATGTGCTCGTACAGTGCCTTTGTGTAGGATTCAGCAGTTGATATTTCAGCTCCCGTCTGCATGGGTGTCATAAAGTTTGTCACTTCTGACTTGAGTAGCATAAAGTTGGCTTTGGAGAAGTTTTTTATGGAGGTTTCCTTACTGGGGGGTGGGGGTGGGATGTGGATGCTAAGGGTGATTAGCTTATGGTCAGACGTGACTAACGAGGGGGTGACCATAGGTGTGGAGCATCGATTTCCCATGTTGGTAATGACCAGGTCTAGGATATTGGAGCCCCTGGTGGGACTATGGATTAGTTGATCCAGGGCGTTTGAATTTATGAATTCTAAGAACCGTTGGGCAAAGGTGTTGGTACATGAGTAGCTTTCCCAGTTAATGGCAGGGTAGTTAAAATCATCCAGTATTAGGGTGTTTGGTTCTATCTTAATATTTTCCAGTATGTTTAGAAAGGTGTTTTGGAAATATCGTGCCACAAGCATTAAAGTTGGACTTCTCATAGCAACTATTAATTGACAGAGTGAACATGGTCTGGAAGTGATCATCTAGAGAAAAAAAATCCCTGCCATCTGTTTTTCTAAGTTTTCAACTTTGCTGATAAAAGCAGAATACTCATATTGGTAAAGGAGGTCATAACATATTAGATGGGGGACTTTTAGGTTATACTGTTATACTGGTGCTACAAAGAAGAGGTGAGAATGTAAACATTCATGAATTCTGTCTTAGGACAACATTGTATCTGTGATAAAAATGTGATTTTCTTCGCACCAAAGGCAGCCCTTGAATTCGTATGGGATGGCCTGTTAACTGAAGTGGTGGTAAATGTGAAAAATCCAACTCACACATGGAATAAAGCCTCTGCCTTGGTGGAAAGTTCAGTGATTAGGACACATTCAGGTAAATTTGCAGTTATTCCTTCTAATTCCTGTCCTCTGTACATGAAAACTTGAACAGAGCAGGGAATATGGAATCTTCTACTGTAGATCTGACTGACTTGTCATAGAAATCTTTACCTTTGCAGGTTGTTGTTTTCACTGTATCTGTTAGAATGAGAATGAGCTAATGCCCATGATAGACTGATACTGCAGTCACAGAGACAATGGCAGGAGTCACGAAGACTTGCACGGAGTGTAAGAGACGTGTAACACTCCATGCAAGCCTCGCGATCCAGGAACAGCCCTAAACTCCGTGTAAGAGACCAGCTAAAACGTCTCTTACACGGACTGGGCGTGGACATGCTAAATACCTCACTTGCAGCTGAAAGGTATGCAAATGAGGTATATTAGCGATCCACGAAGCAGAAACCAGCCCATGTAAGAGACGTTTTAGTTGCAGAAATGTACTCAGTTGACAACTAAGTATGTTTCTGCAATTTTCACAACGGAGCCATGTCAGCTCCAAATAAAGGGTGCATATGTGTCAGGCAGCATGCCAATGGCCTAATATGTGGCCATTGGCAAGGTAACCCAATGCAAAAATAATAAAAATATAAATTTTTTTTCGATGTTTAAACCCAGCGCAGCCCCGCGCAAATGGGCTGCGCTGTATAAAACATGAAAATGAAGGTTATAAACCCACAAATGTGGGTTTTATGCAATACATTGAATGACAATGCAGGGACCAGCAGACCAAAAACAACATGGCCACCATGTAGTGGTTGCTAAGGAGGGAAGCTGAGTGTAAGAAATGTAACTAAGCATTAGTAGGCAATCTCACGTAAATGAGGGTTAGGATACTGAATCTCACAGTCACATAGCAAATGAGCACAGTCTGAGTAGTGTAAGAGATACATAAGGGGGAGGAATAGAGTAGGAGATAGGTGACATCACAGGGGGGAATGGTAGAAAGAAATGCAGTTCATTGGAGGTCAGTGTAACATGACAGATGACAGACACAGATCAGGGAAAGAGGAGTGCCACAAGATAAGTCTAGGAAAGTCAAGAAATGGAAGGTGTACACTGTTACTTACACTAAAGTTTCTTGCTGGGCGTGCATGCGCATGTGTGCACGCCATGAAGCACGAGTAGGGCAGTGTCCGCATGTGTAAGGCAGACTGAGCATGTGGGAGCATGTTGGTAGATGTTTAACACTGTTTGCACTGGTGTGCGTGCGTGTAGGGCAGGCTGAGCATGTAGGAGGCTGTTGGCAGACTTGTAACACAGTTTGCATGGGTGTGCATGCGTTTTAACCCGAATAAGTAGATTCTGAACCATGTAAGCATGTGTGCGCACGTGTAAGCCACTGTGAGCATGTTTCTGCTGGTATGCACGTTGCTCCCCCCTGAGGAAACAGAAAGGAAAAAGGAAGCAACAGAATTAGTAGGAAGCTAGCACGGAATACTGCTGAAGCTAGCAGGTGAAAACAATTAGAAGCAGGCAATTACACAGGCAGAATAGTAGCCCAGCCCAGCATTTAAAACTCTGCAAACAGCAGTGCAGGATGTTTCTCTCAAAAGACACTGCAAGACAGGAGTAAGGTAATAGAAGTGAAAACTGAAAAAGCTTCACTCAGAGCAGAAATGTTAGGGGCTGCCATAGCTGTCATAATGAGACATAGGCGACTTGCTGAGGGTGGTGACAATGCAGATGGTGCCAGACAACCCACAGTGAGGAGACAGAGAAGAGTGTACAGGCCCAGGGTCACCTACCATGGGTTACATGAGCTGGAGATAGTAGAGCACTATAGAGTGGACAGAGAGCTCCTGCAGCAAATAGTTGAGCTGTGCAGGCCATGCCTCACACACAGAACCAACAGAGGGGAACCCATCCCAGTGGAAACCAAGGTATGTGTTGGCCTAAGAATACTAGCAACAGGTACCTTCCAGAGACCAACTGGTTATATGATGGGGATATCACAGGCATCAGCCTCCAGGGTACTGCACCAGTTCCTGGATGCCATGTCAGCACATGTCGGTGATCATGTATATTTCCCCAATGCCCGTGAGGTATTGGCCAGCAATATGCGTCTCTTCCAGCAAATAGCAGAATACCCTGAGGTAGTGGGTGCAATAGACTGCACGCACATATGCATCAAAGCACCAGCCGGTGAGTGGGGTAGGGCATACATTAACCGCAAGGGCTTCCCCTCCATCAACTGCCAGGTTGTGTGTGATGCCCAGGGCATAATAATTAATGTGTGTGCTGGCTGCCCTGGGAGTTACCATGATTACCACATCTGGCATTTGATGCAGCTGTACCAGACATTTGCCAATGGGGACATCCCACATGGACACCTAATGGGGGATGCAGGTTATGCACTGGAGCCGTAGCTGATGACACCCATCAGAAACGCACACACACCTGAACAGGAAACACCATAATGAGGCACATGCACAAACACGTAATGTAATAGAGCGTGTGTTTGGGCTGATCAAGTCATGGTTCCAGTGTCTGGACACATCTGGTGGAGCCTTGCAGTACACACCAACTACATGTACCCAAATTGTCATGGTATGTGCTATGCTACATAATATGATCTTGCGAAAACAGCTGCAGCAGGACCAGCATAGGGCTGGGCCAAACAGCCCCCCACCATTGCCAAGGCCATCACAGGCAGAGCATGACTTGGAGGAGGAACAACCTGAGCCTGCCCCAGTAGGCAAAAGGAGGCGTGCCCAGTATGCCCTGGCCTTGGCAAAGAGGCAATGCATAGCACATACACTGGCTCAGTAGGAACCCTGGGAATAATACCCCCTCTGACTCACTCAAATAATAACATGGATGACTAAAATGACATGACCTGCTCACAAACATGTACAGGGAGTGTAATATGCGCATCTGACAGAGGCAGCCCTGCAGCACCACCTGAGGCATGAATGCCATGTGTTAAGTAATGTAACACCATATAGTATATGCACACGTGAGCACCCTGACTAACATCCACCCTCACCAAGCATGAAGCCACAAAATGGCGATGGGATGATCAAGTGCAATAACTGGCTGAAGTAATGCAGTTAGTCAAAAGGGAGCCAATGTGTTTCAGGCTGGGAAGACATGCAGAGCATGACATGATGCACCACCTGCTAGGGGTGGCATGCACCTATCAGTCCATGCCCCATGGATACTGGCAAAGGCTGTCAATACCCACAGCATGCCCTGAATAGGTAAGTCTCAAAACACAAACCCACCTTCATAGGTACCACAAGGGATAGGAACCTAGATGTAATGCTACCCAATGCCAGAAGTCTAAACAGCAAGATGTGTGCAGTGTAAACGCACACAATATGGAGAATGTAGATATCAGTCCTGTAATAGAGAACTGGGTCAAGGCTCACATCAGCACCCTAACACTACCAGGTCACACCTCATACTGTGCTATACAGTTGCAAAACATGGATCAAGCTACAAAAGGAGGGTGACTAGCAATAAATGTCAAGGATAACCACACTCCCATGTTGGTACCACAACAAGAAGCATCATGGATTAGCCATGGTCAAATACCAATGGCTAAAACTGCCTCCCATTATATAGCCTGCTGCAGACTACTGTCCTAATACCAGGAACTGCACCTGGCCTATGTTGGAATACATGAATATATCAATCCCCCCAAACCACATTATATTGCTTGACTGAAAATACCCAGACATACACCGGGAGCATTATACTAGCACTAACACAGTCGGAGAAAAGTTCCCTGAATCCATAAACTAAAATGCCCAGGAACAACGTACCACTCCCACAAGAGGGGTAAGCATACTGGATGTGATAATCAGCAACATGTGTACTGGATGGCAAGATGAGAAGTGTATCCTTCACTGGTAAGACCAGACCATAGAGTAATCACATTGGATATACACATCCCAACCCCATTCCCTGGTCAGAATACCACAGTGAAAAACATGTGTAAAGCATAGGTTGCACCCCTCCAAACCGATGTGGAATCCATGAAAAGCCCTGTGCAAGTGCAGAATATGGGACACACCGCAGAACATGTTATACAGGCATTCCATGAACACAGCCAGGAATGCTTGGAGTATGCAATCACAAATAACAACAAGACACAATGCCATACATGCAGGCATCTGGCATGCTGGACTCCAGCCATTACCAAACCATGCAAGAGAATGAGGAAGCTACCACATGATAGAGCAAACATAAAAAGGGAAGTAATCACTGATCAGTAGTATGGCAATAACATATGTCCACACATACAATCCACTAAGGCCAGCCACAACAAGTAGAATCTGTGAATCCAGAGGCAATGTGACACCTGTCCCAAGTACACAGACAACCACAACTCCCCCCAATAAATACAAATATATGTGATAGATGCAACCATGTATCCAAACTGGAGGCTGAGCTCCCCCAACTCAGTACTGTCAAAACTAGTCAGGAGGAGAAGGTAACCACATACACCACAAACCCAGTCCCTCATAGACCTACCACAACTGTAAACCAAACACATAAACACAGAAAAACTTTCCCGGAGGCCCTAATTACAAACACACCACACCAACAGAAGCCTCCAAAGCAGATCACAAGCAACCACAACCTCCAAACATAGCACATGTAACACATAGTACACAAAGCTGGTGTGCCAAACAGTCACAGGCCAGAAGGAGAAACAACATGCCTGATACAGTTGTAATAGGTGTCTGTATAGGCAGACACACTGCTGTCCCACTCACCAGACTGAACAAGGGAAAGGGTACAGTAAACTGCCTGTAAGCTGCCACAATATGCCACATAACACAAGTACGCAGGTCACCCCAAAGCAAGCAGAAATATGATGCACTCAATGTCCATGCTGGTGTGAATGACCTGAGATGTACCTCCCTGATCTACATGAAAAGAGACATGGATGAGCTCTCAGAGTATGTACCCCAGGCCAGTATGACACTGGCCGTGTGCAGCATCCAACCCTCACCAAGAATGATGCCACAGTACAAACACAGAATGATCATGTTTAACAGGTGGCACAGTTACAGCTGTCAGTCCAAGAGGGTCTAATGTCTGTCTGCTTGAGATGTCAAGCATGACAAGCCATGCTGCTGTTCCAGGGATGGCTTGCACCTGTTACCCTGTGCGTCTGGATACTGGATAAGGCCTTTGCCACCTCCATAGAGCCATATGTAGGCAAGGCCAAAAAGACTACCCACCACCCTAGAAAACATAAGTGGTAAGAAACATAAGGGTAATGCTGACCAATGCCAGATGTATAAACTGCAATATGCATGCCCCTGAGGCACTTCCCAGTATGGAGAACATCGATGTCTGTGCAGTGACAGAAGCCTGCTGCAAGCCTAGTGATAGCACACCAGCACTACCAGGTTATACCACATATCATGTGTTATGGCCCCAACACCTGGACCAAAACATCAAAGGAGGGGGAGTATCCATATGCAGCACAGACACCCATACGGCCATGTAACTGACAATGCACAAAGAAGCGGAGACCACCCATGTGCACATAAGTGTAGTCAAAACTGCTGTACAGTCTGTAGCATGCGACAGACCACACTCTCACACACAAGAACTCCACCCAGACATCCCGAAGACACTGGACAGTATGAATGTCCACCAAATACCAGACAAGGTACACACAAATTACCACATAGGTGGCAAACCATTATGTATGCAAGGAGTAATCAGGGACCTAGGGACACAAGTCGACAGTAATCTGTCATGTGACACTCACAATGCCAATGTGGCTAGGAAGATTGTCGATATTGGACACCGTATCATGAAAGGATTCACATCTACATCAACAGAGGTCACTGTGCCGCTGTACTGTTCCCTTATCAGACCCATAATCTAGTACAATGACTCATATGGGATGAACCGTACGTGACACCTGCAGCAGTTCGGAAGACCTCATAGTTACCCCACCAAGAGGATAAAGAGTGTGAAATATATGTCATATGCTGCCTGGCTGTCGACACCCCAGCTGAATGCAGTTACAGACTGCCTACACAGAGGCATTGTATTTCTGTTGTACAAGGCCATGTCCAACACAGGAGTAATGGACATGCTTCACCACAGGAAATCAAAGCCATTGGAGCTGTGAGAGTGACAGATGTCAGCCTCAACACATAATAAAATAGGATGTGCTGGAGGGACAGATACATAACCCAGAGGCTCCCCAGACCCAGAAACAGGATCCCAATCCATGTTAGGCAAAGCCCCTCACTGACACCCCTCAACAGGAATATTGCCAAGTGGATGGATGATCGTACATGTATACTGGGGGCCTTCACTGTGTCACGACCAGACAGAGGCACAGTAAAGAAATTCATAAATGGCCATAATAGTCACATAGCAAGGGGCGGCGAAAGACACACACACTCTGGCTAGGCTTACTAATGCCCTAGGGTGGATAGCCTAGTATGAACCCATGAACCTATGAAGATACAAATTGTACAGGACACTAAGGATAATCACAAGGCTTACTTAACTGATGGTAGGAACCATGTTGGGCATCCACAGATATGCTCCGAATCACACAGATATTACAAACAACATACCAAACACACACACATATTGCTAACATACAACCTGACAGGTGCAGTGCAAACCCCTCCCCCAGAATGCAAAATATCTATCCCAGCAGACTGCTGGTCCCCTGAAATTGCAGATGCTGAGGTAACAGCCATCATCTGCATAGAAAAACACACAGCAGCAAAGGTATGTGATGGTGTCCTGGGCTGAGGCCAACATGGACTCCAAGAATAATGGAATCCCAAATCACACTACTGCCCAATGTCAGCCTTACCACGGGATATGTACCCAAAGAGCAGTGTACAACAACAGTGGTCCTTCACAACAAAGGTGTTGCCTGAATGGATACTGCAAACTACCACCCCAGGATCCTGACAAGCTTGGTCTGCACAGCTATGTAAAGGATCAGTATGTACCGCAGACATAAAGCTATTGTGGACCTACTGATACTGGACCCTGCACAGTGTGGCTGTCGTAACTGCAGATCCTGCCCCTAAACATGTTTGACCCATTTGAAGCAGTCATCAAGGTCATTGATGAGGGCAATGTGGTCCACACAGCATAGCTGGACCGTGCATATGCTTCTAGACAATACCCTACGGGTTCAGTATGGATATGTTCACCAGCTTAAATATATACCCCTATATCAGTAGAGGGGTTGCAAACCAGACCAAGGACAGAACTGACATGGTCAGACATGCTGCATCCATGTCAGACTACAAAGCAGATATGAGTGGCATCCCACAAGGCCTGGTCCTGCCCCCCCCATTCTGTATATATGTCCCATAGGTATAGGCCAACATTGAAGGACTGTGACTGAACATGTATGCAGAGGAGTACAAACAGCCCACCATATCCGACCCCCAGCTGACACAAGCAACCCACAAAAGGGCCACCTACAAACAGACAACTGGAGCTATAGCCATGTCAGCAAGCTAATTGCAGAACTGTGTATAGACAACCACCGTGGATATACAGTAAGTGCCCACAAATTACCACACAGGTGTCAACCCATTACATACCTAACATATAATGAGAGAACTGGGGACAAAAGGTGATAGATATCCTGCACTGCACAAACATGTTGCTGTAGTGTTCGCAGAAACATACTATATACCTACCCAATCATGAAGGTTGTCAGATGTAGATAAGGGGAGGTCACTGTAGCTCTGCAGTCATCCTTCATCAGCATCACAATTGACTACAATAGCCCCTGTGGGATATACCTCAGCAGACACCTCCATCAACTGTAAAGTCCACAACAGTACCCCACCAGGAGTAGCAAAGAGCATGAACAGATGCCATGTGTTGCCTGAGTAAACAAACTGCAGCCCCACACACTGCCATACTGCCCAGCTACAGGCAAGCTGTGCCTGATGTATGAAGCCATGTCCAACCTGGAATCAATGAACATGCTGCACCTTGTACAATCTGAATGGCAGTGAGCTATGCACATGAGAGACCTGAACCCCAGCACTGACATACATAGGAGAAGCTGCACAGAATGATCCATAACACAGAAGGCACCCCCACTCTTCAGTAAACTCCCGGTACAGGTCAGCCAGAGAGTCACCTATCGACACCCCTCAAGAGGAATCCTGATGAGTGGATGGGAGATGGTAGGCTAACCCTGGGTATCACTGTTATGTCAGAGGTAGACGGAGGCACAGTATACTAACCATGACATATGTCATGGCAAACTCCAGTTACAATGTGTGTCGAAGGACAAACACACCCTGTGACTAGCATCAGAAATGGCCTAGGGAACATTGCTAGTGTTTGTCAATGTCCACCCATGTTGTGGAATACACTACCAATGTTGGACGAGCCTGGTGTAGGTAGTCCATATCTGAACATAATGCAACATGGTCATATGTGCACAACTGGTCCCTACACAGTCTGTTGTGCTCACTATGAAGATGTCAAGCAGTGATAGGACTAAAGCCCAGGATACTGTCCACCACAGTGAAAGTACTGAACCAGTACACTATACGGTACTACAGTGTTAGGTCATTATGAAAGTATGTTGACAACTGTCTGCAAAGTATCCCATGCAATCCCTGCAGGCACAGTATAATCCCTGTTGTGGCAGACATGAAGCAGTTGGCCAGTTAGTACACAACATGACACCCAACACACAACCATAAACGTGAGATATTGTTGAAGTTCACACACACCCAAATATGTGGTGGACTTCAGAGTGCAACATATGGAAAGCTCACACTGGGCATGCTCGCACACTTAGATAAATGAGGCATATGTCAGACAACATGCCATGGAAAGGCTGAACTGGGCATGCTCACACACTTAGGCCATATCTCCGTTTAGCAGTTGGCCAAACATATCTGGTATTTGTACGTGTCATTCCAGGAAGCAACCACAACACAGCAATCTGCCCAGTGCACACAGTAAATGACTACAGAGACATAAGTGATATAGTGGATCACGCCATATGCAAACATCTTCCACAGATACACAAGTTGGTCATAGGAACAGGGAATGCTATGGCAATAAAGACCTGCAAACAGTAGAACAGCACAACAAATATTGTGCATCTGACAATTGAACATATGGGTGTAGAGGTCAATACTAGGCTTGTTGCCCTAGGGAATGACATCTCAGTGAGAGTGTGCTTGGCATCTGCATCCCCAGTACAGTAGGCTACTGTGCCACTGTAAAGTAGGTCACATAAGGCAATGTGTGAGGCTAGTGAGCTGTGCCTCTGTCAAGCAGGGGCACAGTGGAGATCCCAGTGTTTGAATGTGCTAAGCCACAGTCATGTTGTCGGTGTGTGCTGGAAGAGGGTTGCTGAGGATCTCTAACAGTAAGTGGCCATCAATAGCAGACTGAGGGGAGCCCTATCTGCATTCTCTGGACAATTCCACAGTCAACACTGTGTTGTGATGATTATGTGTGAATGAAGTGCCGTGCCGGAACTGTTCACAGATGTCCTCCCTCTGTGGGCTACAGCTCTGCAATGTTTTAGCTCACTCTGTCTGTTGTATGGCTCATGTATGGCTGGTGTACACCTGACAGGTGTCTTGTTGTGGAGCAGTCAAGGGTATATGTGGGATAGCTTGATCAATGCAAACCGTACACATGCTCATAGAATGTAAATGTCAAGGATTATGCTGAGTGGCCAGTATAGTCCCCCAGCATGGGTCCTTTGAAGTCGTCCACCCCAGTCTTCACAAGTGTAGAGTCTGCTTGTGCTAAATACAGTTTGTGTGCAGTGACAACCTTGCCTGGGGGTGGAGATGGGATATGGATGTCCAGGGAAAGGTGGGTATGGTCAGATATCAACAATGGTGGTCTACCTCTGGTGTGGAACAGTGAGTACTCATGTTGCAGATGGACAGGTGCAATATGTATTCCCCCATGTGGCTGTGGTGTGTGGTTCTGCCATAGCACATGGACCCACAAATTGTAGTGGCTGTAGGGTAAAGTGGTAGAGGCCCGAGTAGTTCTCACACACAATATGCCTGTACCTGATGTTAACAACTGGAATGGTGTATGTGAACACATGCATATCACGGCACTGTTCCCAGGTCAGCTAAGTGTGTGTCCTGGATGTGGGTGTGGTGTTCTGGACTGGTTGTGTTGTGTGTTACAGGTCCTGTGGTCATGAAGCATGGTATAGAACATAACCTGCCAGTGCGATGTGCATATCTGACCCTGACATAGGTGGCTGCAAATGCATATATATGCTATCCCCCACCTGACAGGTAGTACTAGATGTACATACCTCTGTAGAAATAAAGATGTCAGCACCCTATAAATACTGCAGGTGCAGACCAAATGCCCAGTAATTCGGTTAGTGTGCTCTGCTAATGCGTCTCCCTTAAGTGTCATAATATAGGTAGGTAGGGGTTTGAATTCTACAACTGCCCAGTGTGTGTGGAGGGGGGTTAGTGTGTGCATGCAAGTCTGTGTGAGGGAGATGTCCCTTTTGGCAACTGTGAAAGCACTCTACAGGATGCACATTCCCCTATCTCAGCATGGATGATGTCAGCACCCTATAAGTACAGCAGGAGAAAGGAAACCTCCCAGTAATTCGAATAGCGCGCTCTGCTAATGCGTCTATCACGACTGTCATAACATAATTAGGTAGGAGTTTGAATCCTGCAACTGCCCAGTGTGTGTGTAGGGGGGTTAGTGTGTGTGCAAGTCTGTGTGAGGGAGATGTCCCATTTGGCAACTGTGAAAGCACTCTACAGGATGCACATTCCCCTATCTCAGCACGGATGATGTCAGCACCCTATAAGTACAACAGGAGAAGGGAAACCTCCCAGTAATTCGAATAGCGCGCTCTGCTAATGCGTCTGTCATGAGTGTCATAACATAGTTAGATAGGGGTTTGAATCCTGCAACTGCCCAGTGTGTGTGGAGGGGGATTCGTGTTTGTGCAATTCTGTGTGAGGGACATGTCCCTTTTGGCAACTGTGAAACCATTCTACAGGATGCACATTCCCCTATCTCAGCACGGATGATGTCAGCACCCTATAAGTACAGCAGGAGAAGGGAAACTTCCCAGTAATTCGAATAGTGCACTCTGCTAATGCGTCTTTTTCGAGTGTCATAATATAGTTAGGTAGGAGTTTGAAAACTGCAAATGGCATGTGTGTGTGTGTTTGGATGTGGGGACTTTGTGTGTTTGCAATTCTGTATGAAAAACATGTGCTTTTTTGTAATCAGGAGATCACACTACATGATGCACATTACCCTTTCCAAACAGTGATGATGTCAGCACACTATACATACAGCTGGAGAAGAGCCATCTAGCAGTAATCCGAATAGCGCAATCTTCTACAGCGTCACTCTCAAGTGTCATGCCATAGTTAGGTAGGGGTTTGAAACCTGCAAGTGTGTGTGTGTTTTTATGTGGGGAGTTTGTGTGTGTGCAATTCTGTATGAAAAGCATGTTAGTTTTCGCAATCAGGAGATCACACTACCTGATGAACATTACCCTTTCAAAACACTGGTGATGTCAGCACCCTATAAGTACAGCCAGAGAAGAGGAACCATCTAGTAATCCAAATAGTGCGCTTCGCTAATGCGTCTCTCTCACTTGTCGTGACCTAGTTAAGTAGGGGTATGAATCCGGCAAGTGTGGTGTGTGTGTGTGTGTGTGTGTGTGTGTGTGGAGGTAGTAGGGTGTGTGTAAATGCAAGTGTAAGAGAACAGATCCTTTTGGCAAATACTACAATACACCAGATGCTGCATATTCCCCCAGTAAACACAGGGGATGTCACCACACTATCAGCACAGCCAAAGAGGCTAGTTGGCCAGTAATGCCAATAGTGCGCTCTGCTACTGGGTCTATTACCATTGTCAGAGTACAGATAGGTATGTTTTGGTAACCCACAACTGCCACGTGTGGTTGTGTCACACATTATGACCTTGTGTGGGTCTTTGTGCATAACAATGCATGCCATTGCCTAAACCAACAATGGCATTGCACACATGATGTATGTGTGTGACACATACACATAAATACCTGTGACCTGCAGTAGTTACCATGTCTGACACATGCCTCGAGTGGATAAATGGTATTTACAATGCATAACAATATGACTGTGTCTTACTGTGCAGGGGCCGCACGTGGTATGTGTCTATATAGTGTGGGTGTATATGGTAAAATACCTACAGCAGGGGATACACATCTGGTCTGGGACATATAGTCTACATGTAGTCGATGTACAGGTGCTGCATGTTCCCACCTGTTGTGGGAGTGGTAACATGTCATTCCACTGCAATTCAGTGACCACATGCTGGGAACCCTTCAACTAGTGTGTTGTAGCTACAGTAATGCTCACGCACAATGTTTGGCTGGATGCAGTCCAGCCATATAAAGACAGTTCTTGAGACTGTCATATTGCCAGTGTTGTTATGGAGGATAGGTGGTTTTCCTGTGTATGGGAGGGTTGTGTGTGGCAGGCTATGAACCAGATGGCAGTCCGACACACTGTTAGCTTCACATGAATAGGCCCTGATGCTTTGTGCTGTGCCAACAACCTGGAGGTGTGTGTATCTGTGGTGCCTTGGGATACCACCCCCCTGTCCATGTGTGTTACATGTGTAGGGGACGACAGGCATGGTATGAGGCATAACCTGGCAGTGATGGGTTGCACCTGTGAGCCATGAATCAGGACTCTGGTACTGCACAGACATTGCAGTTCACCGTGCTGAGAACAGTGTCCAGTGCATGCATCTTGCGGTGTACACTGCTGGTGTTGTGTAGCAGCACTGTTAGTGTCCTAACCTGTGTGATACCCACGGAGGTGGCTATGTAATCCGTGTCCTGCAGCAAAAGGCAGTATGTGTGTATCAAGGAGCTTCGCCAATATACATCGGGCCATGGGTGTCACGTGCAAGCTTCCCCTTGCACATCATTGTGGCTTCCCTAGCATGTAAGCACATTTTGACAGCCAGCGGATACCCTATGAATGACACCGGAGTCTGAGCAGAATGTAGACATACAACACCCTTCCTACATATAGTGGTAGCATACCCGGTGAGGGTATGATGGCAACAAAGATCAGGCTCATACTGGCCTGTGCCACATGCTGAGAGATCCCTTCTATGTTCCCTATCATGTAGTCCAGGGAGGTATGTCTCAGGTCATCCATAGTGGCATGGTCAATGACTGAGTCATATGTGTCCATGGCTCTGACTGATCTATATGCATGTGTTTTGTGGTGGACCATAGTGCCCCTGAGGCATATCACTGTGACCTTCACCATGTACAGCCTGTTGAGCGGGACCCCACTGCAGTGGCCAAGGCAGGTACCTGACACATCTGTAGCAGGTGTGTTGTGTAGCCCTACAGGCTGTGAGTGTGTGGCACACGGGATGTGTGTGCCATGTGTGGCATGTGCTCTGTTCCGACAAAACATATGCCTGTGTGCCAGCTGCGGAGGTGTGTGATGCTCAGGCAGGATGCTATTCTGAGTCCCCACGTATGCCCCAGTGTGTTCAGCTTGCTGTAAGTGCGTGTCTATGTCTGACTGGTATTGTAGTCACTGTAGTATGACATGCCACCTGACAGGGTATGGCATTACTGGGTTCAGAGTGCTCAGTCCTCAGATTGGCTATGTGGTGGCATCCCACACATGTGTTGTACGTTCCTGGCCAAGGGTGATGGTTGACTGCATACATGTGGCAGCTGTGACATTGCCACATGACTCACATAAACCACAACTGGACCATAGAGGTGATTCACAGGTTACCTTTGCACACGCTACCCTAGTAGTGTGATTGCCATGGTGCGTACCAACACATAGGGCCAATGGGGAACAACATACTGAAGGTGTGTATGTGTGGGTGTACTGCTACTGTTTCATAGCACTGGTGTATATGACTGCACACATGGGTAAATGCCAGGTAAGACATGTGCAATGTGTCACAGGCAACGTACATGTGAACAGGACAGACAGTGACATTCTGTCATGTGTAAACTTGACATACGTATCGTATGCTATGCAGATGTCACTAGGAGTCCACAGAAGCACTGTAACTCTGTATTGCAGGTGGAAGCAGTTTTCCAGGGAACCCCAAGCGAACATGCATGCAAACAAAGCTACAGTAAGCAGGGCTGGAAGTAGTCCATTGTACAACAAAGAAGGGGTAACACTAACAGTAGGTAACAGTGCAAATATGTAGACACTATCAACATGTACCCAGGAATGCACAGCGCAGATGCCCATGGTAGAACTGATATTATGTCATAGTTAATTGTGATTTGGATTACATTGGTACTGCACACATATCAACATACGCAAACATCCACATTGCATAGTCATTGTGGGCAACTTGACACCATTACTGTACATGTCCATCATTGCATATCACTACTTGCATTAGCTTCCCCCCTGTGCTACCCATGTATGTGGCTATCTGTTGACATGCTTACCACCAGCTTGCAACAATGTGCAGCTGTTACTCTTTGGTCCGCACTATGGGTGCAGATAACAATTCAGGACAGTCATACGGTTACTGCATCCGGCATGCTGGGATATACACACAGTCATATCAGCACACTATACTGTTACCAACATGATACTACTAATACACTTCTATGTAGTCACCCTGTGCATCAGCAACGTGTTTACCTGTTCCCGCAATGATGTTGGAGATTGCAGGAGGTGGCACAGTGTCATCATATGCACATGGCGTGAATTAGGTATGCCTGAGTCTGCCACTGATACCACCAATTGACATGTGTGTGTATGTGTGTTGGTGAGGGACAGCAGTACAGGGTGGGGCACTGTTGGTGCAGTGTGTGCGTGTATGTGGTAGCCCTAGGTGTTAACATTTTGCATGTGTGTATGCATGCACACAGTTCCACCTCATGGCTGCCATATACAGGGGTTTGTGGACAGCCACAGACTGCACCTGGCAGGTCATACAGATCAGTGTCTGTGGGCATGGACACGGTATCTGTGCCTGGCAGGGGTGCTATGGACCGTATCCAGTACTAAGCCAGACTGGGTACTGTCATCAGAAGCGGGAGTGTGTTGACTGGACACAGGTCCCTGTTGGGACTGTCCAGAGCCACGTGCACGTGGTCTCCTGGGGCGTTCCGATGACATCACAGACCCAGCATTGCTTGGGCTGCTGCTGGCACTATGGGGGCGTGCGCGGGCCTGTTGTCGTCCGCGCCGACTGCCAGCTGCTGCTGTTGCTGGCATACGGCCACATCGATGCCGCAACCGCCCACCATTGCCCTGGCTCATGGACATTTGGTTGTGGAACTGCTGTAATATGTCCCCACAACGTCTGTCTATGACATCGGTGAAATTACGGATAGCATCCGCGATGTCACGCATACTGTCAGTCATGGCTGTGTGACATGCTCTCAGCTCCCTCAGACCCTGTCTGGTGCATTTCCATACACGACTGTGCCTGCATGACAGCCTGAAACATAGCTGAGGTTGACAGACCTCTTTGGGCATGTCTGCCAGAGGCAATGCTCGGATGCTCCCACGAGAACCCATGGGTAACTGTCTGTGTGGTACCATCGCAGGACCCTGCCCATGGCTGCTGTGTGGGGAAGCATGTGCCACAGATACCGCATTACCCTGGTCAATGCCCACTGTATCCTGTCCATCACCTAGGGACAATGGTGACAAAGAATGTACTGGCAGGATGACTGTGCGCAATGATGGGGTTGACAGCTGTGTACAGTCAATTGGCTGACCAATGGCGGGCCCTGACACACCTTCCTGTACCATTACACAGATATCATCATTACCAGTACCTGTGGCATCAGATTCAGGTTCCCTGCTGCAGGACACCAGAGCAGCACCAGAACCTGTGGGAGGAAGACAGGAAACACAGTTTACAGTGTCCACACAATGTTACCAGTGATGCACTTATGCACACATGCACACATGCACACATGCATATGCCTGTGTGCCAGCTGCGGAGGTGTGTGATGCTCAGGCAGGATGCTATTCTGAGTCCCCACGTATGCCCCAGTGTGTTCAGCTTGCTGTCAGTGCGTGTCTATGTCTGACTGGTATTGTAGTCACTGTAGTCACTGTAGTGTAACATGCCACCTGACAGGGTATAGCATTACTGGGTTCAGAGTGCTCAGTCCCCAGATTGGCTATGTGGTGGCATCCCACACATGTGTTGTACGTTCCTGGCCAAGGGTGATGGTTGACTGCATACATGTGGCAGCTGTGACATTGCCACATGACTCACATAAACCACAACTGGACCATAGAGGTGATTCACAGGTTACCTTTGCACACGCTACCCTAGTAGTGTGATTGCCATGGTGCGTACCAACACATAGGGCCAATGGGGAACAACATACTGAAGGTGTGTATGTGTGGGTGTACTGCTACTGTTTCATAGCACTGGTGTATATGACTGCACACATGGGTAAATGCCAGGTAAGACATGTGCAATGTGTCACAGGCAACGTACATGTGAACAGGACAGACAGTGACATTCTGTCATGTGTAAACTTGACATACGTATCGTATGCTATGCAGATGTCACTAGGAGTCCACAGAAGCACTGTAACTCTGTATTGCAGGTGGAAGCAGTTTTCCAGGGAACCCCAAGCGAACATGCATGCAAACAAAGCTACAGTAAGCAGGGCTGGAAGTAGTCCATTGTACAACAAAGAAGGGGTAACACTAACAGTAGGTAACAGTGCAAATATGTAGACACTATCAACATGTACCCAGGAATGCACAGCGCAGATGCCCATGGTAGAACTGATATTATGTCATAGTTAATTGTGATTTGGATTACATTGGTACTGCACACATATCAACATACGCAAACATCCACATTGCATAGTCATTGTGGGCAACTTGACACCATTACTGTACATGTCCATCATTGCATATCACTACTTGCATTAGCTTCCCCCCTGTGCTACCCATGTATGTGGCTATCTGTTGACATGCTTACCACCGGCATGCAATAATGTGCAGCTGTTACACTTTGGTACGTACTATGGGTGCAGATAACAATTCAGGACAGTCATACGGTTACTGCATCCGGCATGCTGGGATATACACACAGTCATATCAGCACACTATACTGTTACCAACATGATACTACTAATACACTTCTATGTAGTCACCCTGTGCATCAGCAACGTGTTTACCTGTTCCCGCAATGATGTTGGAGATTGCAGGAGGTGGCACAGTGTCATCATATGCACATGGCGTGAATTAGGTATGCCTGAGTCTGCCACTGATACCACCAATTGACATGTGTGTATGTGTGTTGGTGAGGGACAGCAGTACAGGGTGGGGCACCGTTGGTGCAGTGTGCGTGTATGTGGTAGCCCTAGGTGTTAACATTTTGCATGTGTGTATGCATGCACACAGTTCCACCTCATGGCTGCCATATACAGGGGTTTGTGGACAGCCACAGACTGCACCTGGCAGGTCATACAGATCAGTGTCTGTGGGCATGGACACGGTATCTGTGCCTGGCAGGGGTGCTATGGACCGTATCCAGTACTAAGCCAGACTGGGTACTGTCATCAGAAGCGGGAGTGTGTTGACTGGACACAGGTCCCTGTTGGGACTGTCCAGAGCCACGTGCACGTGGTCTCCTGGGGCGTTCCGATGACATCACAGACCCAGCATTGCTTGGGCTGCTGCTGGCACTATGGGGGCGTGCGCGGGCCTGTTGTCGTCCGCGCCGACTGCCAGCTGCTGCTGTTGCTGGCATACGGCCACATCGATGCCGCAACCGCCCACCATTGCCCTGGCTCATGGACATTTGGTTGTGGAACTGCTGTAATATGTCCCCACAACGTCTGTCTATGACATCGGTGAAATTACGGATAGCATCCGCGATGTCACGCATACTGTCAGTCATGGCTGTGCGACATGCTCTCAGCTCCCTCAGACCCTGTCTGGCGTACCTTTCCATACACGACTGTGCCTGCATGACAGCCTGAAACATAGCTGAGGTTGACAGACCTCTTTGGGCATGTCTGCCAGAGGCAGTACGTTCACGGATGCTCCCACGAGAACCCATGGGTAACTGTCTGTGTGGTACCATCGCAGGACCCTGCCCATGGCTGCTGTGTGGGGAAGCATGTGCCACAGATACCGCATTACCCTGGTCAATGCCCACTGTATCCTGTCCATCACCTAGGGACAATGGTGACAAAGAATGTACTGGCAGGATGACTGTGCGCAATGATGGGGTTGACAGCTGTGTACAGTCAATTGGCTGACCAATGGCAGTCCCTGACACACCTTCCTGTACCATTACACAGATATCATCATTACCAGTACCTGTGGCATCAGATTCAGGTTCCCTGCTGCAGGACACCAGAGCAGCACCAGAACCTGTGGGAGGAAGACAGGAAACACAGTTTACAGTGTCCACACAATGTTACCAGTGATGCACTTATGCACACATGCACACATGCACACATGCACACATGCACACATGAACACAGGCACACAGGCACACTTGCACACATGCACACATGCACACATGCACATGTGGACATGTGTACACATGCACACATGCACACATGCACACGTGGACACATGTACACATGCACACATGCACATGTGGACACAGGCACACATGCACACATGCACACGTGGACACATGGACACAGACACACCTGCACACATGCACACATGCACACCCCGCAGTATACACACAGATCACTACTGTGTTACACTAGTATTACTAGCACTATCAGGACTATTATAGGTATTGTTAAACACACTCACCAGCATGGATGGCCTGCCTTGCTGTAACCCCGGAGGGACCTGCAGAAATGAGGAGATTAATGTCAGTGGGCACAACTGTGCCATTGATACTGCATATGATACAGTGCAGTAGTACAGCAGTTGCCTTTCACACGTCAGCTGCTGATATTGCCAATATCACACATGCACAATTACATACTATGTTGACAGCTACATACCATGGACACACCTTACACATGCATAAACTAACAGTGTGCAGAACAGTCAAGTGTACATATGGCATATTACCTGCACACTCCATGTCGTGCTGCTGTGTGGTTCCAGCCTCCATCATGATGCAGGTGTATTGCTGTTGCTGTTCCGGGGCTGGAGCCACAACACTTAGGAGTAGCCCCTCCAGTCTGGTGAGGGGGGGGTGTGGCCACCCCACCTCCTGTGGCAACCTGTTGCCTGTGGATATCCGACTCACGCTGATGGACATTTCTGATTAAATCACTGCAGTGATGTCGTACCTGCTCATATGTCCTATTATGCGTGCCAATGTCATTTACCCTACGGACAAGGTCTTGCCACAGTGCAGCCCTCTCCTGCTGATTCTGGCTGGTGCGGGAAAACAGTATGTCATACTCCCACACCAGGCTCTGGTGTAACTCCTCATCTTCCGCTGCAGAGTAGGCGGGATTACGCTGATGCGCCATCTCCCTGGAAGAGAACACAAACAGGATATCAGCAGACTATGTCAGCAATATATGGCACAGATACTATATATGATACTCAAGTGTAGTGATATATTACTACTTCCATATGTTGCATGTGTGTGTCTCGTGGTGGATACACAAGTACATGGCCAGATATCAGTGCTCAGCCAACACCTGTGCAACAATACCTGCCACACTCCATACAACATAGTAGCATGCCCCATCGGTCAGCACACTGTGACAGGTCCAATGCACAACCTCACTCTGGGGGATCATACCAAGGTACTGTATGTGGAACGCCATCCACTAGTGTGATGTGGACACAAGTTACTCGGCCTGGATAAACATATCCCACCAGCACAGTAGACTACTTTGATATGTATGGGATTAGACAGTTATTCACTTGTTAGGACTGAGATGGTATCCATGCAGCCCACTGGGCCAGTGGAAGCCACAACCCACACTGCTGACCCCTTTGCGAATGCTTACCACGGACATCCCACAGATTGCATGGAACTTGCACACACATTTCTAACCCAGACCCTATGCACAAAGGTTAGGCATCCTGTCCAGTGGATCCCAGCCAGAGGTAGATTGTATAACAATAGCAGGAGGCTACTGCAGGACAGAGCAGATTCACATTAAGGGAAGGCATCTGTGGTCAGCACTGGTAATACGCTACGGTCTCTCATAACAACGGCCATGGCCTACTCTGGTAGGGAAATGGCCACAAACACTATAGATAACCACAAGGCCTTCTTCAGTTATGTTACACATATGGACCAAATGCCTCAGATATGCTCTGAGTTAATACTCACCTACTTAACATTCACCGAACACACAGATATTGGCAACATTCTTGCAGACAGGTTCAGTGCACGTATCCCCCCTCCTTCTCCCCCACAAGTTGAAATACTTATCACAGCTGAATGTAACCTCCCTATCATCTCACATGTCCAGGTGAGGGCCGCCCTCAGCAAAGCAGAACACACAGCATCACTGTGACCTGATGGTATCCCTGGATGTGTGCTACATGCACTCCAAAAGGACATACAACCACATATAAGACTGATATTTAACCTTGGCTGTACTACAGGATATGTACCTGGACACTGGCATACAGCAACAGTGGTCCCACACCACTAAGGAGGCACCTCTACTGACCCTGGGAACTACCACATCATAAGCATAACTGGCCTGGTCTGCTAAGCTATGGAATTATTCAGTATGGGACGCATATACAGCGATATTGGGTACCTGCAGACACTTGTTCCTGGCCAGTTTGCATTTGTGATGGGCTGATCCTGCCTTTTGAACCTGGCTGACCTTTCAAAACAGTCACTACAGCCATTGATGAGGGCAATGCACAGACAACTGCTGCCAGGATCATGGCCTAACACTGACTGACATGTAATGTATAGTCATCCCCTTTTGGTGGAACTACGTACACACAACATATCACATGGACATACCTATAGATACAGACCTATGACACATTTGGAGGGTTCACAGTATGCAGACTATTAACCTGCTACTTTATATTACCTGTGTTTGTCGCAGCTGGTTGCATTACCACTACTTCTGCTTCCTGCTGCTGCTGGCATGGCTTGCTACCGTCACTGCTGACAGCTTAGACTCAGTGTGTAGCGTGTGTATTTTTTTTTCTCTCACTCTCTGTCTCTGTCTCTGTCTGTCTCTCTCCCTATGTCTGTTTCCAGACAGTGCAATGAACGTATTGCATGTGTGGAGTGTTAGTACAGGATGCTTTTGTAGGTATCTGCATATGTCCATGTGATGGCCTCTGCACCAGTTGTAAGCCAGCATTTGCTAATTGCATGCAGTCAGTTGTGTACTGATTGCAGTTCTCACTGTTATTTCAGGACAGTGCTATAAAAGGGTATGTGAGATAGGCATTGCCCTTTCAGATTGTAAGGGCGGGGACCATGCTGGTATGCTGTGGACACTGTTCTGTGAGTGTAAAGGTTAGTATCTCTCTCATGATTCAGGCTGTGTTGTAGATTCACATTTCTCCATTCCTCTCTCCTGTTCCCTGTAGTAAGTGTGTATGCACATTGACACCTACAACTATATATATATATATATATATATATATATATATATATATATATATATATATATATATATATATATATAGATGTGTGTGTGTGTGTGTGTGTGTGTAAATATACATACATTTATATATGTACATTAACTGACATTATTACCTACTAGCTACCAAATAGCATGGCTGTTTCTGTTCACACACTACTATTATGGAAATCCACTAGTTTTGACAGTAATTCTAAATGACATGCTTTGTGTACTACACATCCTATATTCCCTTTACATTCATTCCTACTATTACATGATATATTTATTTTAGCACAATGTTCTTGTATAAGAGTCATGGCTTAGTGGTAGGTTATGCAGACTACTGTTTCCAAGGTCCTGGGTTTGGGACTGACAGTGGGATTTTATTTTGCTTTTGAACTGACTACAGGACTTGTCAATCAGAGTGACTAAGGCACGTTTAAGCAATTGTAACCAGGTTAGCGCTGGTTTGCGCGGAGCTCATGCATGCGCACTGGCATTTAGCTCCACGCACACCCGCTTACAACCGCTTAACAGTGCTTACTCTGGCGCACACCCGCACTATTTTCTTTGAAAGAAATGAAAATGGGGAGACAGGAAAGTGGTGAAAAAGGGGTCACAAAGAGGGTAAGACAGTAGGGAAACAAGCTTGGGATTTGCAGGAGGGATGTAGGTAAGGCCCATAGCTGTCCATTTCTTCATCAGCAACAGCTGTGCATATGTATATAATTTGGTGTGACATTTGAAACCTTCCTCCCCTGAGAGAGGTGTCAGGACAACAATAATACTTGTTGTACAGCCAATTGTAATTGATAGTTTCCATGTCCAGCAGACATGTGTGCGGAATGGGCAGCTATGTATGGGGCGTAATTATTTTGTGGGTACAGAGTGCCCTTCTTTTTTTTTTTCAGGTGAGAGTGGTATGTCAGGGGAAGGAAGTCGGTATAGCTGGGAAGGTAGGTTGGGTAGGTCAACAGACAAGACAAACAAGATGCATACAGGGGTGGTGTATGACATGTGTGGGGGATTACACAATTGACAGGGATGGAGGTTTGGATATCCAGAGCCCATGAGCCCACAGATGGCAACAGTGGAACTGATATCCCCACCCATGGGCAGTTGCCACTGTTCCTTCACTGCCCAGGATGGGGCTGTGCTGGGGGCTGTGTAGGCCGGGCAACAGGCATACCCGTAAGTTGTGCCACCTGTGCCTCAAGCTGGCATAGGGGCCCAAGAACAGAGTCCTGGATCTCCCTACGCACCACAGTCCGGACGCTACGGAGGGTGAGTGGTGGTTCTCCTCCGGCCACACTTGCAGAGGGGGGACGAGCCCCTTCCCCTGCAGCGCTTCCACCTGCAGGTGGCACAAGGCCACTGGAGGAGGGTCCACACTGGGTACTAGTGCCAGGTGCACTCGCCAGCTGAGGTGGGAGAGGTGGGTCCGCTGGAACCCGCCTTCCCTGTCATCCTATGTTTTGCATTATGTCATGACAGTTTGGGTTAGTGACATATAATACAATTCACAATTAGTTGTAACAGCATGCATTAGTACTCCCATTAACCAAACACCCAGATATTCACACCATTGAACAGCGAGCATAACACGTGCATAATTTGAACAGCAATACACAGTCCAACAACATGCAGGGTTGATTGATGGCAACAGGCCATCAGGTTTGGATGTATGAACAGGGCAGATGCATCAACGGACATGTAAATATTTATGATCCAACAGAACAATTGTCCAGGGGTGTTAATTGTGATTGCACATACCATTTTCACGTGGAATGGGTTATATGTGGTTATAGGGTGGGATGAAGAAAATAATATTAACACCTTCGAATACCAATACATATGCTGTACATTTCTAATAGCTGCACATATATACACACTACTGTTCTAACTACAGTTTCCTATATGATAACTACTTCAACTTGGTGATAGGACTGTTACTGCTACATCAATATACATTTTATTGTTCTTCATACACATTCATATCTAGCTTTGTTCAGCTACATCATCCTGCTACATTTGCTTTATATAGCTATAGACAACTGTGGATGTTTGGTATGTCAGACAATCATACTATCTGCATATTGCAGACTGAGAGCAACATATCCAGATTTTGGGATACACATTCCAGCTGCAGCAACACTTTGAACTGATATTGCTGTTTGGTTTTGCTTCTCACATGCATTTCATTCTGTACTGACTGCAGTATACTTTATTCAGGGGTTATTACTACTTTATTGGTGGATTCATTACACTTTCTCACACTCTCTCACTTATTTTCATTTTACTATTCAGGATGGTACTTACTTCTAGGCTTTATTGACATGTTTTACCTGTAGTTATTATAATCCTTTCCAGCAGTCTCACTTATGTCATGTTTCAGTATTTCAACAGGGGTATATTTCACACATGTGATTTGCTCATCTTCTGCAGCTGTACTTTTCAGCCTGCTGCAGGTTGTGTACTATTATATTACAGGTGGGGCATCTTTATTTCAGACTTTATTTCAGACATTTTAATTTTTCTGTTTGGATTACAGACTGCAACACACTTTTGTAATCAAGCAATATTTGCAAGCACTCTTACACTTGTTACTTGCACATTCTATTACTTAGTGACTACACTGCACTCTTTTGCTAACTGTCATACTTTTATATTTCTTTACAGTTACTGGGAGAGGATTACTGACCTGCCTGGTGGCGCAACCGCACCAGCCTATCGCCATAGGCTCTCCAGTTCGCAGAACGGACACCTGCAGCTGTAATATAAATGAAGTAATATTGGAATACACATCTCCATAATATCAGCTAGTTTAATTTCTTACATACATAATTACATGTAACTTACTCAGTAGTGGGACGTTGGGCATTTGCCGGGCCTCCTGGATCCAAAGGTTCAATTGGTCCTGCTTGCATCTCTTCAGGTCCACATGGTGGTGACGAACCTGCTCACCAGTCCTTGGAATCCCTGTGGCACTGGTGAGATCATGAGCCAACTGGTCCCACGCCTCAGCCCTATATGCTCCCCACAGGACCTGGCCCTACATGAGTTGGGCCTCATGATTGTGGACTAGGAGCCAGACCATGTATCTGGACTCCTCAACGCCCCACCTCTGTGCTCGAAAGCAACTACCCTCACCTACTCCTGTCATTCTGGCTGCAAGTCAGTTCTACAATCGTTTATGCTGTGTATTCCCGCCTATGGGGCTTATATAGGCCGTTTTTTCCCGCACATATCTGTGATTGGCCATTTTGGAATTGTATCAACTTCACAAAACCTGCTTTGTCATGCTCCACTTTGTATTCATTCCTATATATTTGCTATTACTGCATTTATAGGTACTGCTGTCATGGCTTAGTGGTTCAGTACCTTGACTGTGGTGTATAGTATTCTGGGTTCGAACCTGGCCACTGCTTTTTATTTTTTATGACTGTCTGGACAGGCTGAGGGGTGTGTCTGTTTAAAGGCAGTTTTAATACGGCTTGCTCAACGTTGCCCATCGGTTAGCTTGTTGGCGTGGTGCGCAGCTCCGCGCAAATGGGGTACGCTGGTTTACGGCTCATTTGGCTATCAGCACGCATATTACGCTCAGCTCAGCTAGAGGCACACAGTTTCAGCATGTTAAACCACTGCTCACCTACGGGCACTCATTTTGCACCTGTTAAACCACTGCTCACCTACGGGAACTCATTTTGCACCTGTTAAACCACTGCTCACATATGGGCAGATGCACTCACCTTGTTAAACTGTAGCTCAGCTATAGGCACATCTGGCATCTTTTATTATTTTATCTCACATTTCTTCAAAATAAATGGACTATTTCATTACATTATACATGAACTATGATTTTATATGTGTACATGTTTGTCAGGGACTTGTATCATGCTTATTTTACTAGAAATAAAAATTAGTGTTACGGGGGCTCGAACTATGAATGCCTGCTCTTTAGCTGATGTCTCTACTGCTATGCTATTGCTTCTTGGCTTACTTTGCTTATTTAGTTCTTATATCCTTTTCAACTGACTGCTAACTGTGGCTAAGCTACGGGCACGCCCGTGCAAATGAGCGCACTCACGGGCAAACATCTTTACGATTAAAAAAAAATATATAACATGTTCATTTATATATTTTATGTTCATAGTCTGTGGGGGCATGTGTTGTGTTGTGTTTATTCACATTTCCATGGCCTCTGTCGTGGGTGTTTACTTTGGGCAATTTTACTCTTCTGGGGGCTTGTCCGCTTGCAGGGCTCGGCCTATGGACACGCCCCCTACTGTCTTCCGCTGACCGTGTTAGCCTTAGGTGTGATTCAGCATGCTCTCATGAATATGCAGAGCATGCTGACATCACTCCGTTTAACTGCAGCCTCCGTGTGAGAGTTATGACTCTTACACGGAGGCTTCTTGAATCCTGCCCAGTGTGTGAAACTCTGGAGACCTCTTCACAACCTGCAATTATGACAGAAGGTATGCATACTAAGACATGCACTTTCCAAGCCAGTAAGAGTGTATTTTTCACTTGGGAAGTACATGCAACTAACAAACAAGTAGATTCTCCAGCATAGATAGTGACTTTGAATGAGCCTGACATTGTTTGTTTAAATGCTTAGTTCTCTTACTTTCTTATTGTTGAAACTGTTTTTTTTTTTTTTGCTGTGTTTAATATGGCTATATGACTTTCTTAAGAATATTAGGGATGCCAGCGACAATCTGCTCACCGGTACATGGGATATTAAAAACAGATTTAAGGAGTACTTCCAGCAAATTCTGAATGAAGAAGACCCCATAGAAGCTGTACAGCCCAAGACACAACCTACAATGAAAGAAGAGGAGGCACTCACCATAGATGAAGTAAGATCAACACTGACTGAATGAAGTCAGGGGAAAGCAACAGGCTCAGATGAGGTCACAAGCAGATATAATCAAAATGTTGGGTGAGATAGGGGAGAAATGGCTCCCTGACGTGCGCATAGCATTGTGGAGAGAAAGATGTATCCAAGATGACTGGAGAATAAATGTACTGGTGCCAGTGTGCAAGAGCAAAATGGACATTCACAACTGTGGGCAGTATAGAGGTATCAAACTCCTATTACACTGCATGAAAGTTATGGAGAGGGAAACTGATAAACAAATACTATTAGTTTTAGAAAGTAGGATGGGAGATGAGCAATTCAAATTCGGATCAGGATGCAGCAAAACTGACCCAGTGTTTGCAGT
Organism: Protopterus annectens; assembly: GCF_019279795.1. NCBI lineage: Eukaryota > Metazoa > Chordata > Ceratodontiformes > Protopteridae > Protopterus > Protopterus annectens. The sequence continues at coordinate 53,703,150 of NC_056738.1, read as the reverse complement.
GCGGCAGACAGCAGAGAAGAAACTAGGGATGAGAAAAGAGTTCAGTTGGGCATTCCTATGCTTGGAGAAAGCTATTGACAGAAAAATAAATGATTTGGGTAGTCTTGGGATGGTTTGAAGTCCCAGAAACATTGGCAGAATTCACACATGACCCAATGACATAAATACAGTGTTCAGACTCACAGAGGGGCTCTTAGTGGAAGCAGGTGTTCATCAAGATTCAGCTAGAAGCCCATTGCTGTTCATACTAGGATGGACTACATTAGCAAACAGGTAAGAGGGGACAGATCAACAGAGTTGCTGTTTACAGACAATGTAGCATTATAGGCAGGCTCTGAATAAAAACTTCAGCAAATGATAGTGGAATGGAATGCAAAACTGAATGTACACAGGATTAAAGTAAATACAGATTAGACAGTTGTAAGGGCAGCAAATTAATATAGAAGGGAAGATAGTGGAACAGGTGAACAGCTTCAAGTATCTGGGAGGGATGGTTGAGGAGAAGGGAAGTCTGAATTAGAAAGTCAGAGCTAGAATCAGAGGGCCCAAATGCAACCAAATGACAAAGAGTTTCAGGGGTAGTATGAAACTTAATAATGCCAAAGAAGCTGAAAAGCAAAGAGTACAAAAAGTTGTGTGGCCAGTACTGCTGAATCTAGGCAGTGAATAGAGGAATCTAGAGTTGATGGAGATGAACAGATGGTGGAATGCACATTGTGGGATAAACGAAGAAGTGAGCATATCAGAGCAGATGCCCAAGTAACTGCAGTTGCAGAGAAGGTCAAAGAAAACATATTATGGAGGTTCAGGCACATGTGGAGGAAAGCAAAAGACATTTTAGTGTAGAAGATTTGCAATAGACAGGAAGAAGGCTAAAGAAAATGAGGGGATCTAGTAAAGAGATGGATGGATTTTGTGAGAGAAGACCTGTGACAGTCAGGCATGACTACTGAAGACAGTAGGTGAGTGGCACCGAATCAAGACAGATGTCAAAAGTTGATGCAACACCTCAAACCCTTGCAGAAAATGGGAAAAGGGGGTTGATGACAATGTTGCTGATGATGATGATAGCGAATATTCATCAGCAAGGAATAACAGAAGGTAAAGACCCTGAAGTAAGTTTATAGAAAAAGAGATACAATGGATGATTTATACACTGCAGGGCTGTAAGTTTTTATCTTTACAGGAAGCAATGCAAACAACTACCAAAGCCAATGACAGAGAATGAGGCCTAGAAAAACACTAGAGCATGGGTGGACATTAAGAAGTACCTCAGCTGAAGCTGAGAGTAAGACCTAGGAATGCATGTAACCTGTGCGTGTATTGTTAGCTGTGGGACAATGTATGACCTGAATGGACTTTATTGACTAGACAACTAGTCTAAAAGTGCTGTTTATATTGTTTGTAAGACCAAATGAACCAATGTTCTACTTTATAAGTTTAATAAAAGTGAGTTTTGTGTATGTCATGTTTCCACTGCCTTCATAAATCCTTTGATACTTGACAGCTGAACCAATGAACCTGTGAAAAAATACTCGAGTGAAGAAACAAAAGACAAAAATAGAGGAAATTTTGAGTATGCTTTCTGGACTGGTTGAGGACATGATGCCTTTGAAGGATGGTTGATGGCCAGCAGATGTAAGTAGAAAATGTAAGTATGAGATACAAGTGGCATTAGACAGAATCAAGTAATGCAAAAGCCTGTGTTTGTGGTGCTGATGATGCTCACAATGTACATATTACAAACAGACATGTCTGTGTTAAAAACACAGTTGGATGTGCACAACATTAGATCAAGAAAGGGGGATATTGCCATAGCAAGTTTGCCATAATCAGCCTTTGACAATGATTTAAAATGGTTATTCAAGGAAAAAGTAAGACATTTCTTTAATCTTCTACAAGAGACAGATCTTGAATTTGATCTTCTGTACACAGGCGGACAGTTCACTATGAGGGGAAAACATCTGAGAAGTGTTATGCAAACTGCAGAGTTATCTAACTAAGGAATACCTTTAGTAGTTGGAATAAGGATGAATTTTGTGTAAGAATAACATTCCTGACTTTTCATGTGGGGGAAACCTTTTTTGTAGTAAGAGAGGAAATGTATTGTAGGTGTACCCACTCAGGTCTGTTGCTCCCCTTGACCTTAATTTTACTGTGCAGTAGACACCAAATTAAATTGTTTACCCTGGTGTATGTGAGTTATTTCATTGTCTGTGGGATGGAACTGATAGGTCCTAGTACAGAAAGTGGAAATCCAAGGGGACCTGTCAGTGAGGTTAACTTACTACTATAGTTTCCTGCAGAAAATAGAAAGATGGCAGATCCCAGAGTATTAATGATGATGGGTCAATTAGCAGCTGACAAAACTTCCTGAAGGCAGACTGGAGGAAGAGGCATTAGGGAAGGACTGTTTGTGTCTGCTAAATGCATTTCAATATATCAAACTGGGGAGAGTGAAAATTAGAAGAAGAGATGAAGTGAATCATAGACAAAATCATGGGCTTGAAATGGAGTTATGAGACGCAGGATGAACAGATGAAAAGAATCAGAAACAAGATGAGCAAGCACAAAGCTAGACTAAGGCCAAAGGAGGGCTGGCAGCAATACTAGCACTACAGGTAGTAGCCCATATACATAACAACCATGATGTCCATAAATATGTGATTAATATGCTGGCTAGTGAGATAAGACCAATCAAAACAAAGTTAACAAGGTAGGAATGGAGCATGAAAAGATACCTGAAATTGCATTACTGGTTCAAATGAGAATACAATCACCAAAATAAAAGGACATTCAGGATGGAAGTGACAAGTACTAGTCCTGTTGAACACAATGTCAGACTGAAGAAGAAGAGAGGTTTATACTGATAAGTAAATGTAATAATCAGGACAGTAAGTAACTATATGTAACAAATGCTGTCAAACAAAGAGATATATGGGAGATTATGCAAGGGAGCCTGCAAGTTGTCATGATCTTTAATTTAGACAGAGGATGTGACAGCAGACCACTGATTGAGCATAAGAGGAAAAGGAATGTATAGGGGGAAAGAAATTTGCAGCTGATATGATTCAAGAAAGCCAAGTACTCAGCTTGCAGATGGGTAAACTTTAGGAATGATGTAGAGATAAAAGGCAGTCTGTAATGTCATAAAAGTTTCAGTAAGCTGCAGGCACCTGACAGAGTGGAAATCAATGTGACATGGGCAAGTTATAATTCTTAAGAGTTCTGGAACAGAGAGAATAAGGCTGCTCAGAAAGACAGATGGAAAGATGCAGACATGTAATACGAATGTGTCTGTGTTTACAGAATGAAGGTTTATGTGCCTGCTTGGGGTAGGAGGAGAGAAGGGATAACATGGAAGAGAAATGAGACAGATAAATGCATAGTACACAGAAAGATCCACGTCTAAGACCTGACTAATCAGAGACTGATGAAAGCATGGTACACAGTAACATTTACATCCAAGATCTGACTAATCAGAGACTGATGAATGCACAGTACACAGAAACATTCACATCTAAGACATGACTAATCAGAATTCCATATGACAACACATTTTTCTGAAGTTACGTTATGATTTTGCTCTACTTCAGTACCAACACTAAGGGGACATTGAGGCATGCATGACAGAGGAAATGTTGGTAGTGGGGGGTCCAGCTATTCAGCAATGGGGATCAAGGCATGCTAACAATGAACTGCACAAAGATGAGTAACTCACAAAAAAGATGTGAGAGGGTGGTTTATGTAGGAATGGTAGATAAGACATAATGTATATACAAAAATACTGAGTAGTAGGAAAATGAAAAGAAACTCCAATTTCTGAGTCACAAAAATGAATTTCCCTCTTCAAGTGATGAAATATAGAGGATTATCTGTCTATCTGTCTATCTGATTCTAGACACATAACATGCAGTAAAGCAAACAGACAGTATTGTTATTAGTAATAAGATAATAAATAGGTTGTATTAAATGAATGCTCTGACCTAAAATAACACATTCCACAAGCATCCTCCTCCTCCAGTATTCAGTCTAGTTTTGGGATTTAGAAATATTATTCCCAGAGGTGAAAAGTCAATGTTCTTGAAGATGAAGCCTAAGAAGGGAAAATGAATAGGAGGTAGAAGACCAACATAGAGGGACACTGAAGCACTAAACTAAAATGAAGAGAATAGTGTAAGAGAACATATGAAAAAGACAAGGAATGTAACATAAGCAGAAGGGTAGTACGGAGGGTCACTGAAGTACTAAGCTAGAGGGAAGAGAACAGTGTAAGGGGACACATGGAAAAGGGAATGCAGCATAAGCAGAAGGCTAGTACAGAGGGACACTGAAGGACTAAGCTAGAGGGAAGAGAATAGTGTAAGGGGACACATGGAAAAGGGAATGCAGCGTAAGCAGAAGGCTAGTACAGAGGGACACTGAAGGACTAAGCTAGAGGGAAGAGAATAGTGTAAGGGGATGTATGGAAGTTATGAGGAGTGGAAGCAAAAGAAGGATGTGATTTTATAACCTAAATACCAGACAGATAAAATGGAGCATTTAACTGAAGTAAAACTGGCACACATAGATGAAGGGCCACAAGGGAAAATAAGAATGAGAAGAAAGCAGATGTTAAAAGGAAGGAGAAGAGATACAGGATTGTAGTGGGTTAAGAAGAGCTTAAGTGATTTATGCCAGTTCCTCCTTTTTCAGAGGTTGACCATAGGTGCTATTTGAGCCTAGAGGGGGACTGCCTGAGTAGTAAGAACCTATGACCCTCTGAACCTAAGAACCTGTGCAGAAGACTAAGCATGCCAGTAATGCCCAGATGATTCTATCTAATAGACAAGAATTAAACTAAGAAAATCACCCATCACCAAGATGAATATTTTCCTTGTGTACAACAAATACAACAGTGAGTCACTCTTTATCATTTTTTTATTTTGGAAAAGTTTATGTCAAACTAGCATAAAAAAACAGATTTTTTTTTTTTTTGCAGGAATGCAATGCCCCATGCAGCTCACATATTAGAGACTCTGTTATTGTATTTTAAATTAACTGGGACAAAGCACTGATCACAGATGATCAAGACTTTGAACCTACATCCTTTTAACTTTTCCATACCAATTATATAGGCATACTACAGTGGAGAAAAATGAAAAAAACACGGAGTGCTCCACTGGCTTATTCCACACACATTAGTGTGGTTTGCACAAATTAAAAGAAAAAGAAAAATCAAATGAAAGCTCCTGAAAGGAGAATGTCTTGATGAGTATAAGAATGCCATCATATTTTACCATGCCAATAATAAGGAATGCTTCACTGACCCAAAGGCCCTTTTATGACTGAAAAAATGTCCCTTCTCTGCAGCCCTTTTCAGCATTGCAGTATGTGCTATTTCCAATGATACAGGTGACAGTTAGAAGAACTAACACTTGCAATATCTGCACTGAGAATGTGACAGACAGCTGCACAAATATAGACAGGAAGTTGTAAAACCTACTGTAACTTCATCTACCTGGAAACACAGTGAAAACCATGGTACTTAATTGTGCTTGATAACTTTCGACAAAGAACAACAAAGTCATGTGTCAGTGAAGGAGACACTGTTCCTGATGTCATGATCTTTTTTTTTTTGTGCCGGATACCTTTTTGGTCAAAGAACAATGAAGTCATGTGTCAGTGAAGGAGGCACTGATGCTGATGTCATGATCTTTGGTTGTGCTGGATACCTTTGGTTAAAGAACAATGAAGTCATGTGTCAGTGAAGAAGACACTGTTCCTAATGTAAAAAATAGATTGATGATGGGTTTTAATGGAATTAAGATAACAGGGGCTGACAATTTTAAAAGGTGAAGATGCAATCAAACAAGCTTATGGTTCTTATTATCTTGAACTCGTGTTTTCCAATGAAGGTTTGATGCTGAAGCTTTAACTTATGCTGAGCTTGTAACAAAAAAATTGCCAAAGCATCATAGAACACACTCTGAAAGATTTCAGCCGTCAGCACACTAGTCAACAAATTCTCCTTCTCCATTCTCACGTACTGCAACTCCATACAGATCACCGAACAGTCACTAGAAAAGCAGGCTTAAGCCTGTAAAGCCCATTAAGTCTGCTTCCACACCTTATGTCTGATGATTCTATAGTTAAGTATATAGACCCCATACTGACCAGACTGGATAAGAACAACATGACTATAAGCTGCATGTCCATAGGATGCTATTAGGCTAATGGCCCTAAGGCCTTTACAAGCCTAGTCCAATTTAGCCTCATTTCCCAAGGATGACTGTTCTGAGTAGACACAAAATGCAGCACCCATTACTCCTCTCCAAGAGGGACACCGGTGGAATTCCCAAGTTGAATTTCATATTTCCCATCCAATCATCCAATTTATGCTTAAAATGGTCAAAAAATTGCTTTGCTTAACCTGTATTGGGAGTCTGTTTCAAAGGAGAGGTATCAGATATGTCCTTCCAACAGGTTCTATGTCACATGTCTGGCTGAGATCCAGTGCTGGAATCCATGATGTCACAGGGGTTCTAAGGTCCCTTAAACTCAACAAGTATGACTACTACCTGATGGTGGACCATGTGGGAGTGAGTGACCTGAGGCACTCCACCCAGAGGGTCATGCAGAGAAAGACATGATGGAACTTACTATATGTACATTAGATGCAGGAAGGACACTGGTCTTGACTAGTATCTTACTCTGATCATGAATAATGCCAGATACAAAGACAAGATAATTGGCTCAAACAGTTGACTATGTAGTTGATGTCATTCTATGGATACCCAGTATGTGTCAAACTGGGATGATATGATCGATAAGCCTTCCCATTTCACCAAGGGTGGCTTAAACCTCATACTAGGAGTCCTGTATAATACTAAAGCCATAGCCACCCCTATAGTGCCATTCTAGGCAGAGTCTCCCTAATGGAGATTTCTACATAGCAACCAGATTTCAGGCAAAAATATGGCAGCAGTACTCAATGATAGGAGTCTAAACAGATAGATGCCTGTAACTCAGTCATGTCAATAGCTGTGTAACTAGTGAGACATGGTTTCAATGCTATAACAGCACTCCCTCTACAACATAATTCAACAACTATCTTGACTTCAGACTCTTGAGTAAGTGTGGAGGAGTATTTGTCCAGAAATACCATCACCTCATGCCAAATTCCTCACAACCTTAACTTTTGCTGTACCTCCTGATGATTCAAATCACCCTTTACAAATCCAACTATAATTTCACTGCTCATTACAGATTACCATCAGTGTCTCCCCAATGATCATGTAAATTACCTTAATATCATAGATGAGTTAAATATTAAACTAAATATCATCTTTCAAGGGAATTTGAATTCCCAATGCATTAACTGACACACTTGCATCTCTACAAATGGATATGATCACTGTTTCCTAGACTTTGTTAATGCCAAATGCAGTGGTATAAATTGTAAAGCTACCCACTACATGTTATAATATCTTTGACTCTCCCCGGGATTCACTAATCACTAAATTAGTCTTACATGGAACAACCAATCTAAGAGTAAGATGGCAGCACGCCATTGCATATTAATGGGGGTTCTCTTCCTCAACTCTAAAACTAACATGGAGCATGAATGAGTGTAGGGGCCATGTTGGACTGCCGATCAGTCCAAAAATCCACGCCCCTGTAAGTTTGAAACTCGGGAAATGTCTAGTTACATGAGCGAGTCCACTCACATGTGTACATTCTAACACTACACTCCCCCAGATAGTAAACCCCGTACAAATATAAAAAGTAAAAGAAATGTTTTTTTTTTTCAATTCCGATATAGCTGCTTGTATTTGCGCTTGTTTGCGCGGGTTTGCCATTACTTAGCTACAGTTAGCAGTTTAGACACCAAAGAGGATAATAAGAAAAATGTATGCTAATTAAGCAAAATAGCGATAGCATAGTGGTTAGAGCCTTCGCACAAAGAGGAGGCATTCCTGGTTTGAGTCCCACCACCACTACACTTTTCATTTTCTGTTGGAAATCTGTATACAAAAATAATTCCTGACATATTATTTAAAGTTTTGTAAAAAGCATTGAAATGTTATATGTAGTAGTGAAAGAATTATATATATAGGAAGGTGAAATGGTTATGCATACTGATGCATGAGTAACTTATTTTAAGCAAAGTAAAGCACTGCTAAGCATATTTTACCAGTTTTGAGCATATTTATATTTAATTGCTTATAGCTGAGCACTGCTTTAACTAGCGCAATGTTTTTGCGCGGAGTTGTGCATCGCACAAACTAGCACAACCAGAACATGTTTGCACGTAGCTGCACACCACGTTAACCAGCGCAACATTGGGCAATGTCGAGCAACGTTGGGCAACATCGAGCAATATCGGGCAATGCCAGGCAACGTCGAGCAATGCTGAGCAAAGTCGGGCAAAGTTGAGCAAAGTCAGCTAAACATGGCCACAACTCCTTTACTGTACCTTAACCATTCAGGTCTGGCCAGTAGGAAAATAAAAAGTAGTGACAGGGCTCGAACTCGAGATACTGTGCACTATAGTCACAGTACATAACCACTAAGCCATGACAGCATTTCATAACCATGCACTTTCAACAGACACATATCTATCAAAGGAATATTTAACATTGCTAAGCTCAGCTAAGCACGTATGCCTACAGCTGAGTTTTTTCAAAACTGGCCAATCACAAATAAGTGTGGGAAATGAGGCATATTTAAGCTCCACAGGTGGGAATACTTGCCATAACTGGTTGTAGCTACCTTCTGCAGTCAGCATGGCCGGTGTTGGAGAAGGCACTCGATTTCGAGTGCAACATTGGGGCACTGAGGAGACCAAAGTAATGGTTTAGCTCCTTGTCCACAATCGTGAGGAAAGACTCCTGCGGGGCCAGTACTAGGGAACCCAGTACAAAATGGAGGCCTGGAACTGTCTAACTTGTGATCTCACCAGTGCCACTGGCATTCCTCGGACTGGTGAGCAGGTCAGGCACCATTACTCTGACCTGAAGCGACGTAAGGAGGATCAACTGGACCAGTGGATCCAGGAGGCCCGTGGGATGGCAAATGCCCCACTACTGAGTAAGTAGCCATTGTATTAAATATTTAAGAATTGCTATTCTTATTTATACTATGGATAGGTATGTTTCATTATCACTGCATTTACTTCACAGCTGCAGGTGTCCGGGCTATGAATCAGCAAGCCCATGAAGATAGGCTGCAAAGGCTGCATCACCAGTCAGGTTAGTATTTATTCTGCATGTACTGTTATATAAAATAAATGAGAGAGCCTTCCAAAAAGTGTTTTAACCCATTAAATAAAGGTATAATAATTCTTTAATAATTATTCTTCATGTATTGTTATATAAAATAAATGAGAGAGCCTTAAAAAAGTGTTTTAACGCAATAAATGTAGGTGTAATAATTCTTTAATAAAGGTATTATTTCTGGAGTGCATCTATGTAATTTTCTTTAATATGTTGTTGTACTGTTGCATTTTAGAAATAATACTGTTGTATTAAGCAGTGTTAATCCACACTTGGGTAGGCCCATATAAAGTGGATGAAGGGAGTGCCAGTAGCTTTTATGCATATTTACAGCCCTTAACTGTTGGTTCATGCCCAGCATGTACAGGTTAATCTGGCACATGAGTAGCTTGGTATTGCATTCCCCAGAAATGTCAATGTGCTGCCAGAAATGTAGGGAGCTATTAACATATAATTGATAATTTCACCTGAACATATCTAGATAATTATATGAAAGTAGAGCTGTCAGTGTACCATCTCAGCAGTAGTGTGTGTGAGCAACTCTCAAAATATGTAGCAGTAACATCTGCATCCTGGACAGTTTGTATGTCAGATACAGCTCATGTATATAATGATCTAGCAAAATCCAGTTGCACAATAGAAGGACATTGGGTAGTGTAATAATACATGTAAGGGACATATAACTGCAGTCGATAGGAATGTAGTGTAAACTAGAAGGATATATAAGTTGTTAATTGAGCTATCTTTTCCACCCTACTGTATGTGCATAAAAAATGCAATTCCACACCTCAATGGGTATGTCTAATTTCAAAACATTTGTTGGGACATATGCCCTATTGGTTTATAAATATTTGCATTCATTTCTGTGCATGTGCCCTGTTCAAATACCACAATATTGGTGGCCTGTTGCCATCAATTAAACCTGCATGATGTTATAATGTCCACTATTGTTCTATATATGCATGTGTTATGCTTGCTTTTCAACTGTTGAAACTCTGGTGTGTTGGGTTAATGGGAATACTTCTGCATGCTGCTATAACTAACTGGGAATGCTGTTGATTGTTAGTAACCCATATCTTTATTAAATTCTCCAAAACATAGTTTGTATGGGAAGGCCGGTCCCAGCGGACCCACCTGTCCCACCACAGCTGGCCGTGGCACCTGGCACCAGCAGGTCTGCTGCCCAGCCTGGGACCTCCTCCTCCATTGGCCCTGTGCCACCTTCGGGTGGAAGCACTGCAGGGGATGGGACTTGCCCCCCCCCAAGCAAGCGTGGGCAGAGGAGGGCCACCTATCCCCTTCGAACGGTCTGGGCTGTGGTATGTAGAGAGATCGAGTGTTCTGTTGCAGAACCTCTATGCCAGCTTGAGGCACGAGTGGTGCAACTCCCAGGTCAGTCTGCCCCTCCTACACAGCCCCCAGCACAGCCCCCCCATGCTGTGAAGGTGCAGTGGTGACTGCCCATGGGTGGGGATCTCAGTTCCACTGATGCCATCTGTGGGCTCATGGGCTTGCGATTCCCAAACATCCCTCCCCATCAATGGTGTTCACCCACCACATGTGTCATATTCTGCCCCTGTATGCATCTTGTTTGCCTTATCTGTTTACCTCCTCAACTTACCTCCCCAAATATATACCTACTTTCCCTACCCCACATTCCACTCTCACCTGAAAAAAAAGGGCAATCTGCTCTCAAAAAAAAAAAAATACGCCCCATACATAGCTGCCCATTTTGCACACATGTTTCCTGGACACATAAAATGTAATTTAATTGGCATTACAACATACTTTGTTGTCCTCACCCCTCTCACAGGGGTTGAAGGTTTCATATTTACCTCCAAATTTATTCCATATGCACAGCTGTTGCTGTTAAAGAAATGGTCAGCTATGGACCTTCCCTACACCTGTCCTGCAAATTCGCTACTGTCTTTCCCTCTCTGTGCCCCTTTTTCACCAGTTTCCTATCTCCCCATTTTCTTTTCTTTCAAAGAAATGAGTGCGGGGGTTAGCGGGAGTAAGCACTATTAAGCAGTAGTTAGCGGGTTTGCGCGAGTGTGCTCTTGGTTGCACTTAGCTAAGCATTGCTAAGCATCACGCAAACCCATGCAAACCTGCTTACAACTGCTTAAAAGTGCCTTAGTCACTCTGTATGTGAGGGCCCTTGTTCCGCTCAACAGCAAAATAAAACACCTCTGTAAGTCTCAACCCTTGTATACACTACACTGCATGAAGTACCACTAAGCCACGGTAGATATACAGCAAGTTAGTGCTGAAATAAATATATCATGCATCAGAATGAGTGAATGTAATGGAAAAATAGGAATGCCATACCACACAACTTGTTCTGTGGATCTTTACCAAAAGTTGTTGTGGGATTACATTACATGACTGTGATAAGAGAGGCAGCCATTCTAGCAGGAAATAATATTACACCATCACTTTGCAACCCCCACACATTATCATAGCAGGACAAACACTGGCATATCTGTTTAGGACAGAGGCAAGACCTCCCAAGTGTCCCTAATTTTCAGGGATGTCCTTGATTTTTAAACAAAATTTAGCTCTGTCCCTCTGAATCTCTCTGAAAACTACTGACTTTGGCCAGAAAGGTTGTGAATTACACGTAATGAGTAATGACAATAATTAAGAGTTAGACACTTCTTTTACTTCAGAAAAGATGTATTAATCCATATGCTCTGGTTCTCTCAAAGTCTCAACTTAATGGCACTAACAATTTAAAGGTGTCCCTGACTTTTTCTCTACTTTTCCCTGAGTCTGATCATATATGTACCTGAGTGTTTGAGAGGTCTGGCAGAGGCAGAAACACAGAGGCATATCAGCCTTTCTGCTGTTATACACTGTGCAAATAGCTTTGGAAGGAGTTCCAGAAGCATACCCTTATGTAGGAATACAACGCTGAAATAAAAAAGGATGTAGCCATGTACTGGTAGCAACCAACTGTAACAATGCCATTGCTCTAGTGCTGAAAAGACCTGTGTGGTGCACAGACAAAGAATAACAGGCTAATCTCTGTCTACCATGTGGATAGGTCCACAGCTGGGAGTTACGCAGACAGACTACTTGCCTTGATAAACTAACATGTACACAGCAACCCTGTAAGTCCAGCAAGATAAAATTCACACAATAATATGTACAATCTCTGTACTTCTGCACCCCTACCCAAATATAGAATATACCTGTGTGTGCAGGGTCTACCAAGGATGTAGGTAAGCATACTCACAGTACTGAAACATGTCCAGTTTTCTTGAGCAGCTTGTGCTAATGTCAACACTAAAAAATCACAAACTGTTTAGAACTGAATAAATGATTATTCACAGTATAGCAGTTCACAAACAATTCTTGTGCCAAAGGAATACATCTTAATAACTAACTTTGTATGGCAGTTAATTGTAAAATTTGAAAAGAAAGTACTTCCTCCCATGTATCTTGGGTTAGCATTTTGAGGGGTGAGTACATTTCTATACTGACAAATGTGTACTGGAAACAGCAACATTTAGGTCTGAGTACAAACTGTAAATCACTGGCTGCACCCCTGGCTTCTGATATAAGAACTATACCAACCTTCTGTCTTAAACAATGATGTCCACAGCAAACAAGGATGATCTCCATCTTAGAAAGCTGAAAGGGCCATGCCTACCTGAGTTAGCAATTTATAGTACTGGGTTGCTATGGCAGCGATTACTGCAATTACTACACAGCAGGCTGCATGCAATTAGCAAATGGTGGCCACTAATTGGTGCAGAGGCCATCACATGCTCATGTGCAAATACCTACAAAAGCAGGCTTCAATCGCTGCCAGCAAATTCAATCATTCTATTGCAGAGACTGACAGAGAGAGAGAGACAGAGAAAAGGAAAAAGAAATAATACCAAATCATGCAAATGAAAGGTATGTGACATATTTATTTCCTGGCATGTAGTAGATGCTTTTGAAGAAGAGTCTACATAATGTGAATCATTCATATGTGGCAGCAGTACTTATCTATGCACAGATGTCCTGCTTAACTACTGCTATGGACAATACAGTGTGTACCTGTGGGCAGTGGGGCATACCTGTGAAATGTGTAGCTCAGCATTAAATGTCAAAGATCTGATCCATGGTATCTGTGTTCTGTACTGTAGTATGGCCAATGGCTGTTGGGGGATTAACACTGCCATTATATAAACATGGGTGTGACAGAGTAACACATGCATGATGGTCATATTAAAGTGTAGCTTAGCACTGGCAACTGCTGTAGCAGTCTAGTATGCTTATCTAGCATTTGTAGCTATATATACCCCCTCTAATGTTAGTGTGTGTTCACATGTGACACATGTTTGTGTTGCAGCAAGGCCAAACAGTTCAGCTGTGAAGTCCAGGGACTTACAACAGTGTGGACCTTGTGTGTGTATGCCACACACACACAGAGAATATATATATATATATATATATATATATATATATATGTGTGTGTGTGTGTGTGTGTGTGTGTCATATATATTCACATCTGTATATGTGCATAGAGCAGGGGACATATTGCAACTGTTTGTGAAGGGTGGAGATATATAAGCTGGTGAAGGTTAGTATGCACATATTTGTATGTTGGCTTTAGTGTGTGACAAACAAGACAGCATACAGTGCTGGTATATGACATGTGGTGATTAAACAGTGTGGGTGGTTTGTTCAGTTTGCAATGTTGAAGCCAGTGAGGCCTACTAAAGCTACCTGGGCTGTGAACACTTTCAATGCATTTATCACAAGTCTGTGCGATATTATTACATTACTGTACACCTCACATCCTTTGTATAATTGATATTCCCACTATGAAAGGTGAAATGTATATGTGCCTACATACATATGTATATGTACACCAATGGATGTGTATATGTATATATGCACACACACACACACACACACACACATATATCTATCTATCTATATATATATATATATATATATATATATATATATATATATATATATATATATATATATATATATATATAGAGAGAGAGAGAGAGAGTAATATATTCTCATACACACCTACAGCTACTTGTTGCAATAGATTCTCTGTACTGTTGACTGACTGTGATGGTCAATGTGTATGTGAATACATCAAAGATATGTATTTGTGGGATAGCTTAGTGGGAAACTGATTATGTCATGGTATTATGGGTCCTTGCTTTGATACCAGCAAAAGCTGTGTATTCTGTTGCTAGACAGAAAAAATGCTATAGCATACAGTGCAATTAAGTCCCATGGTTTTAACTGGGGTGTGTCACTGGAGGCTAAAACACTACATCTATGATTATTGATTGGTACTGATGTTGAATCCAAATCCTGTGTGCACTGTAGTACTACTTGAAGCTCTGGGCCTGTACAGCAAAGTATTGTGTGTGTCCACATTGCTTGCATCCACTGTTCTGTGGTCCCTGTATTCATCACAGATTACATTCCTCAAGATTAAGGTTTTGTAAGTACTGACACACAGTGCTGTATAGTACACATGTAAAGCTTATCTGGGTTGCCATACCTTTGTGTCTTGTAATTATGTCTGATGTGTGTGTGGGTATGTCTGTAACATATCCTCTGACATATGTGTGGTAAAACATACAACAGCGTATCTAGCAACATTTATAGTGGACTACAGCAATATGTGACCTATATTCCCAATTGTGCACATATTCTGGCCACGGGTTTGCCATTAACAAGTTGTGTGGTATAATAATAATACATGTACTGGTCCTTACACTCATTGTGATGCATGACATATTTCTTTACACATCAGCTTGATGTATATCTGCTGTGACTCGGTGGTGCATTGTGTTGCATACAGTGTGCCAGGTACTCTTGTATAGCGTTATATAGTGATTTTATTATGTTACTGTGCAGAACATGGTTCATTAGATAGAGTGAGCCAGGCACTTTCAAGCAGTTGTGGGGTGAGCAGTGATAAGTGGTAGTTAAAGTGTTTCACTCTCAGTTAGGTAATAGGTGGCTATATATGGCAGTTCAGTGATATATGTACTGTATAATGTTAAATATGCCATATGACTTGCTCAGACATATTTTTCTTTATGTCTTCCAGGGATCATGGCACATCACAGAAATCCCAGCTATAGTAGTGCTGAAGATGAGATCATTACTAGCTGTATGATGCAGCACTACAGTCTAATGTTCTCATGAACCAGCCAGAACCAGCAGGAGCATACTGCAATGTGGCAAGATGTTGTCCGGAAAGTAAATGAGAAGGGCCTGCGCAACTGGACATTTGAGCAGGTACGCCACCACTGCAGTGATCTACTCAGGCATGTCCATCAGCATGCTTCTGATGTGCGAAGACAACAACCTGCAACAGGAGGTGGTGTTAATATCCATCCCCCTCACCAGAGTGGAGGAGCTGCTCCTGAGCCTCGTGGCACCTGCCCAACAACAACAGCAGCAGACATACACCATGATGGAGGTTGGAGCCACCCAGTAAGCACACATGGAATATGCAGGTAACATGGCATATCTGTAGACTACTGTTATTTGTATTGGTAGATCATGCATATGTGAGATGTGGAGTGTGTAGTTAGAAGATGTGGTGCCTGTTGTTGTGCAATACTGATCATTTGGAACATAATCTGTAGGCCTGTGAATGTAAACTGTTGTTCTACTGTAAGATTGCAAACACACAGTAGCAATGCCACAGTTGGGGCCACTGAAAAACTGTCTCATCTCTATGTAGGCCCCTCTGGGGTGACATCAAGGCAGCGGACAGATGCTGGTGAGTGTGTTCTGTATTTATTATTGTAAATAAAAAGTGCATGTCATAGTTAAGGTGTAGGCCATGTACACATGTAACACACCTACCCATAATGCATGCTGTGCATGTTTGGTGTAAGACCACGCACATCTCACTAATGTGATTAGCTGCCTCTAACACATGCAATATGCAGACCATCTCAAACAAATGTGGCTACACTGTAGTGACCATTGGATAGGCAAAGTTGATACTCAAAATACATATAACATACACAACTATGTCATACGGGTTCACTTCAATTCACTGAACTTTCAATTCACTGACTTTCATTTCACTGACACCATTTCACTGAAATTCATTTCACTGAAACTTCATTTCACTGAAAGTTCATTTCACTGACAACTATTATTACAAAGTAAATGGAATATGCCCCCTTCCCCACTGTAGTGAGACCCTGGAGTTAGAATATATAGTATAGGGGGTGTGGGGGCACAGCCCCCCACTTCATTTCATATAATATTCGTACGTTTTGATATAATATTGCTTAGTAAAAGAAAAGTAAGTGGGGGGCTGTGCCCCCCCACACCCCCCGATGTGGGGGGCTCTGGCCCCCACACCCCCCTAACTATATATTCTAACTCCAGGGTCGCACTACAGTGGGGAAGGGGGGATATTCAATTTTATTGCTAATAATAGTTGTCAGTGAAATGAACTTTCAGTGAAATGAAGTTTCAGTGAAATGAATTTCAGTGAAATGAAAGTCAGTGAATTGAAAGTTCAGTGAACTGAAGTGAACCCGTCATACACAGAGCATTTTAACATGCTACACATAAAGGATTCACAAACCCTCTGTAAAGACACACTCCAGTATCCAAAATCTCATCCACACATTACACATAATATACCTGAGGGGTAGATGCCTATCATGGGGCATTTAAACACTCTGCAACACACTACACATTCATGTCAGGGAATGCTCCTTATTGGCCTCCTTACAAACCTATGTAACAATTGGTTGCAAAATGGTGAATGTAGCCAAAGTAGTACAGTTCCAGTACAGCATGATTAGTGCTGGTTTGGGAAACATTTGTAGCCTTGAGTGACCACATGATGCTTCATGATGATGGCCTATGGTACTATACCCCATCCAGTTATTGTAACCACAGTACTACACATAGCTTTCATTGCTATACACCTCAATGTTGTGTGTGTGCAAACAGATGCACCTCTAAACAATATGCATACCAATCACCATTTGCACAACTGACACATATATGTCTTGTGATGCTATTGAGTGGCTAGGTCATATGACACACACTGGGTATGTATGATGTTTAAATATGCAGTTGTGTTTTAGCATGCCATGTCACGGATGACACTGGCATGTCCACAACATGATCTACACTCACCATAACTACTGTACATTGGGTATGTGGACGAATGGTATTCCATCAATTATACATGCACCACTGATGATTTTGTGTGAATACTTATCATGCATGTGTTAAAACTGTGCTCACAATTATTTGCTAAAGACACAGAGGCTGTAATCAGCATTGGATACCTATCTGACACACAGATATACATCCAGCCATGGTATGTAGACCTGTGAGTTATGGTGCATAGTACATTACAGAGTTTTGAATACTTGCACAGCAATGATGTGTCCATGTATGCATTGCATTCCAGGGGGAGGCCAATCACCTAATAACAAAACACATGCATCAAAGCCATGTATACTGTTAGTAAAAAGGACTGTCTACACTTGCACTGCATGCTGTTGAGCAACACATGTCCTGCATGCTGACATGTGTGATATGACTGTTTTGCTTGTGATACTGTACCCCACCATCACCTGCTATTGTGTATGTTCTGAGATTGCTGGTGTGTGTGTGTGTGTGTGTGTGTGTGTGTGTGTGTGTGTGTGTGTGTGTGTGTGTGTGTGTGTGTGTGTGTCTGCTTTAGGGAGGAGTGTATTTGTGTGTGTGCATGTGTGCATGTGTGCATGTGCACATGTACATGTGTGCACATGCTTGTGTGCATGCGCACATGTGTGCATGTGCATGTGTGCATGTGCATGTGTGCATGTGCATATGTGCATGTGCAGTGTGCATGTGTGCATGTGCATGTGTGCATGTGTGCATGTGCACATGTGCATGTGTGCATGTGTGCATGTGCATGTGGTCTGACATCATGCTCAGGTCTTAAAGTGTGTTTCCTCTTTATCTCTCACAGGTGCTGAGGTGGGGCTGGTTCAGTACAGCAGGGAACCTGATGTCACTGAGACAGACAGTGATCATGAGGATAGGTGTGTTGAGGCACAGGCAGGTTTGTCAGGGTCTGTTGTTGGGTCACCAATTGACAGTACACAAGTCTCCACCCCATCCATGCACACAGTCATACTGCCTGTAAATCCATCATCACCATTGCCCTTAGCTGAGGGACAGTGTAAGGTTGGCACTGGCCAGGACAGTGTGGTGTCTATGGCACATGTATCAGGACACAGCAGCCATAGCCAGATGTCTGGAACGGTACCACATAGGCAGATGCCCAGGGGTTCTCATCAGAGCACTGCTGGTCATCATGATACTGGCAGACGTGCCACAACTCTTTCAACCACATGCATGTTTCAGGCTGTCATGGAGGCACAGGTACAAATAGAGCGGTACACCAGACAGGGACTAAGGGCACAGAGGGCTCATAACACCTCTGTAAATGACAATATCCATGACCTAGCAGGTGCCATACGTAATTACACTGAGGTCATTGATAGATGTTGGGGTGAGACATTGTATGTCCTCCACAATTTCATGTTCATGTGTCAGGACAGTGCTGGATGGTTGAGACGTTGATATGGAAGTATGCCAGTAACATCAGCAATTGGAGGTTACCCATGGACATCCAGCAAGTCACAGCCACTCTCGTAGTGCCAGTATCAGCCCCAGCAATGTTGGGGGGCTGTCCATAGACCATCCTAGAAGACCACATGCACGTGGCTCTGGCCAGTCCCAGCAGGGACCTGGATCCAGTGGACATAAGTCAACCTCTTCGGATAGTACACAGTCTGGATTAGTATCTGATACTGTCTGTAGCACCCCTGCCAGGCACAGGTTCTGTATCCATGGCCAGAGATGGTGATCTGTAAAGCCTGCCAGGTACAGTCAGTAGCTGTCTCACAAATCCCCATATATGGCAGCCACATGGTGGAAATGTGTCCATGCAGACACACACACATAAAGCAGAAACCTAGGGCAAACACATGCCCACACACATTACATCAACATTGGCCCATAACAGTACTCATGGCCCTCACACACACACTCACACACACATGTCGATTGTATGGCTCAGTGTAGGCCTCTGGCAAACCAACAAGACACCCTGTGCATATGATGAAACCTGTGCCACCTCCTGCCATCTGTAACATTGATGCAGGAACAAGCTAACATGGTTCTGATGCACAGGTTGACTTTGATAAAGTATAGCAATGGTTGAATGTGTAGCATGTTATCAGCAGTAAAGTGTAATGATATCCTTGAAGGTGTAGCTGAGCAGGCATGATGCATTAAAGCTGTAATTAGCAATGTTGTATTGTTTTCACCAGTGTTTATTCAAATTGTGTTTTGTTTGCCCATGTGCCACTTGGCTGATGTGTGTAGTTGTGTCAGCATGTGTTATACAGTGGACAGTAAGTGTGGGGTGTGTGCAGCACAGGTTTGCAGGTGTACATTTGTGAACATAGTGGAGGTGCACTGTCTTCATGTATGTGCATATTGGACACATGGGCAAGGTGGCATGCCCTGTACTGGCCAGTGTTAACACTCCATAGTTTCTATTGGTGGCTAGTATGCATTGTACTACACACATTTTGGAACTTGAGTACGCATGTGTGTGTATGACATGGGTTGACACTGTGCTGTGGGTGATGCTGTTGTTACTATCTGTCATTGGTTTGCATTACTAAGGTTAACACTGTCCCAGCTGCATAATCCTGTATTAATGCACACTGTTCACCTACAGGGTTGCATGGACTGTTCTATCACAAACACAAGAAATTCTCACTTATACAGTAAAAGTGCATTAGTCTCATGGATCTCTGCCATAAACTAAATATATAATAGAAGGTGTGATGTTATACCAAAAAAGAGTTACATGCAAAGAAGGGATAACCTCTCTGGTCAGTATCATTGGGAAAATTCAATCCCTCAATAAACATACAAGGCAAGCTTCAAAATACAAAATGGCAATGATTCCAAAGACAACACTAAAGCTTTCTTTACTGTTGTTCATAATCTACAGGGGAAATCTCAGATTGGGTCACAGTTAATGTAAATGGTCACAAAGTACACTTATCTGACTGACATTACCAATTCCTTGTCAGACAGTTTGAATGTGGATTTCACCACCCTGTCGCTATATAAGGGCCACATTTCCAGACCTGCAGAACGTAATACCTGATGATTCACAGACACTCTAGTTAAAACATCTCTTTAACAAGGTCCACACCACAGTGGTAATGGTACTGGACAGTGTCCCTGGCTGTGTCATACACAAGCTGACATATGAAGTCACCACTCACCTAAACGCTCTGTCCAGATGGAGCGTCTATACAGGTTACATACATGGGGAATGACATACGGTAATGGTGTTCACAGTCCACAAGGGTTGAGCTACGTCTTCTTCTCCTTTTGGATGCTCCCATTAGGGGTCACCACAATACATCATCTGTTTCCATGTCTTCCGGCCCTCTGCATTTTGCGCTGTCACACCATCCACCTGCATGCCCTCTCTCACCACAGCCATAAACCTCATCTTAGGCATTCCTCTTTTCCTGTTACCAGGTGGCTTCATCCTTAGCATCTATTTCACAATATACTCTACATTCCTCCTCAGCACATGTACAAACCAACTTAATCCTGCCTATCTGGCATGGTCTACTAACCTTCAAACCTGGCCTGACCCTCTAATATACTTAGTCTTAATCCTGTCCACCCTCTTCACACCCAGTGCAAATGTTAACATAAATTGATTAAGGGTAGAACTACAACAGGTCCTGGAAACTCTCACCCTATAAGCCAAGCCAATGTTATCTGGAAGGCTATGGACCGTAGCATTATGGAACTCATTAACAAAGACATTATGAACCTGCAAGCACTGCACCATACCCACTTAGGTTCTCTGAAGGCCAAATTGTGGCTCCTACACCTAGTAGATTTCAAGCCAGTCAACAAGGCTATAGGTGAGGGAGGGGAGGTCAACACAGCCAAGCTATAGCTCACCAGCAAATCATACCCATCCCACATAATTGTATTAGACATAACCTCAACAGACTGACCATAAACGATTGCTAGATGATGACATGACAACTGACACACAGATGTAGGACACACAGTAACATTTGCAGTCTCCATGTACTATTCTATGCCGGTAACAACTGGTATTCACTTGCACTCAGTCCTGGGGCCACTCCTGTTTGGCATATAGCTTTCTTAGGTGCAAACAAACACAGTAGGGATATGTCTGCCCACGTTTGATGAAAATGCATACTGTGGATTATTCTTTATTCTCCAGGTGACACACACATCCTTCAAAAGGGTATCATACAGATAGATATCGGGTGTCAAACTCATGCTGTAAAGCTATAAGCCTAAGAAAGCATAGTTATCCACTTTTAGAAAACAAAGTATCCCCAGAGTACCACATAGGAAGTAGCCCCCAAAATGTGGAACAGGTACTAATGTATACATAGAGCCATGTGTTAAGTCATCTCTCCTTTGATAATCACATTACCAAACGGTTTTGGAAATCCCTCTGTGGAGCACATAAGCAATAAAGGGTTTGCATGCAGATCCACAGAGGTTGTTGCACACCTATAATAACTAGTCATCTTTGCCAGACTTTGCTTGCTTTGTAACAGGTTTCAAATATACCTCAAGCATAAACCCTCACTCACACTCCAATAGAAACTGTGATGAGTGGATGTGAAACAGAAGCCGTAGCCCAGGGATCACTGCAGTGGCTAAGCTTGTCACAAGCATACAGAAGTGACCTAAGGTCTGGAAAGAGCCAGCAACTCTGACAAAGATAACACATGCATTCGTGGAGAAAGCAGAGTACCCACCTATGAAATACTTGAGGTCACATGTATGTATATGGATTTGCCCACAGCTACCTTACATGTGTAATGCACATACAGTTGTCATTGTGATATGTCATACACTATAAAAATCAAAATCCACTCTACATTGGCCAACGGTGGCACATAGACACACACAGTCAGAAAGTATGCAATTCAAACTCTTTTCTAACTACATTATAATATTACAGCAGTATGCATGTACACAACACGCTATATACATTACTAGGACTTCACCTTTCCACAGGTATATTTGTAGGATGGTGACATCATCGGACTTGACAAAGATGAGTATACCACTTTTAAGGTTTTTGAGTAGTCTCCAAAAAGGTTGCTCTTCCCCAGGGAGACACACACAGTTGGAAAATGTAGGAGTCAAACCCCTATCTAATTGCAGTATGATACTACAGCAGTATGCATTGACACAACATGCTATGCACATCATTACTGGGATTTTACCTTTCCACAGGTATATTTGTAGGATGGTGACATCATTGGACTTGACAAAGAAGAGTATACCACTTTTAAGGTGTTTGAGTAGTGTCTAAAAAGGTCGCTCTTTCCCCAGGGAGCCACACACACAGTTGGCAAGTACAGAATTCAAACCCCGACCTAACTACATTAGTATACTATAACAATACACATTTACACAACACACAACACACATTACTAGGATTTTACCTTTCCATAGGTATATTTGTAGGATGGTGACATCATCGGACTTGACAAAGAAGAGTATACCACTTTTAAGGTGTTTGAGTAGTGTCTAAAAAGGTTCCTCCTCCCCATGGAGACACACACACACAGTTGGTAAATGAAGGATTCAAACCCATACCTAATTACTTTATGATACTAAAACAGTACACATTTACACACCGCACTATACACATTACTCAGCTTTCATTTTTCCACAGGTATATATATTTGTAGGATGGTGACATCATCAGACTTGACAAAGATGAGTATACCACTTTTAAGGTGTTTGAGTAGTCTCCAAAAAGGTTGCTCTTCCCCAGGGAGACACACACACACACGCACACACACACACACACACACACACACACACACACACACACACACACACACACACAGTTGGCAAATGTGGTGTTGTTAATCCAAACTAAGTACGTCTTTACACTTCAGCAAGCAATATGGTGTTACAGGGTGCAATACAAACATTATTTGCTGACAGTTTGCACAAAGTTTTTTTCACATTTGCTAACCTCAGCAGGCTTATCATACTAGGTGTATTGTGAGTGTATTGTATGCATAGGCCATGACCATATCATATATGGGTTGATGCACCACATGCTGGCACACACAGGGTCAAACCTTGAGTAGCATCTTACCTTCACCTACATGATACTACAATATAACAGAAAGATGATAAACTTCAACAATTGGCTGAGCTTTTGGTGTCATTGAAATGGGATCCAGTCTCTGTCTGCCTGTGATGACATGATAGACAAGCCTTGTTGCTTCACTACAGATGGTTTGCACCCGTCGCCCCTATGCTTCTGAATACTGGCCAAGGCTCATGCTGTCTCCATATTACCTTTTTTAGGCAAGGCTCAAAGGTTCATAGGTTCATAGGTAGGTACTAGTCTATCGGCCCTGGGGCCTATACAAGGCTAGCCAAAAAGGTACCCTGGCTTTTGCCACCCAAGAAATTTATTTTCCTGTGCCACTATTGTGCAGACACAGAAGTGATCCTCAGGGTGAATTTCCTATTTCCCATCCAATAATCAAGATTTTCCTTGAAGAGTGCTAATGAGGAGCTTTGTTTGATAGAGATAGGTAGTTTATTCTGGAGTATGTGAAGTCTGTGGGACAGGAATCTATCTCTCTGGCATGTTCTGTTTATTGTGGTGACAAGGTTTAGGTCTCTAGAGCATGTAGGTTCATAGGTTCATAGGTAGGTACTAGGCAATCTGCCCAAGGGCATTTGTAAGCCTAGCCAGAATGTGTTGGCTTTTGCCTCCCTTTTAAATTAGTTTCCTGGGCCTCTGTCTAGCAGGGCCACTGAAGTGATCTGAGGGGTAAATTTACAATTTCCCATCCACTCATCAAGATTCCTCTTGAAGAGAGTCTGCAAGGGGCTCTGCCTAACATCAACTGGGATTCTATTCCAGAGTGAGGGAAGTCTCTGGGACAGGAATCTATCCCTCCAGCACATCCTGTTTATTGCTTTACTGAGGTTTAATTCACTGGAGCATGTGGCTCTAAGAGATTTGTTTTTCTTGAGGTGGAGCATGTCCATTAATTCTGGGTTGGACATGGCCTTATTCGTCAGGCATAGATCACCTCTGAGCAGGCAGTAAGCAACCAAGTAGAACTGGAGTTTCTTTAGTCGAGCTGCATAGGGCATCTCTTTGAGGCCCATGTTCCTCTTGGTGAAGTACTTCTGTGGTCTTACCAGCTGTTGCATGTGCCAATTAAGGTACATACCAAATGGGGCATTGACTCTATTATGGGCCTAATTAGTGATGAGTAGAGTGGCACAATGACCTCTCTTGATCTAGAGGTGAACCCTTTCGTGATTAGGTGGGCTACATAGAAGGAATAACTAACCACTTTGCCAATGTGATTATCAAAGGAGAGGTGACTATCTACCTGGGTCCCCAGGTCCCTAATTATATTTTCCATACCTAGTGGATTACCACCTATGTGGTAATTCGTGGGCACTTTGTTTTTTCCAAAGGGGATGACTATGCATTTTTGGCATTCAGCTTGAGGCCATGGTTTTGACACCAGGCATCTGTCTCTGTAAGGCCCTTCTGGAGGATGTCTGTGTCAGCCAGAGAGTCAATTATGGCCCCCAGTTTACAGTCATCTGGGAACTTGGTCAGCCATAGTCCTCCCCTGCTTGCCTGTACTTCAGAGAAGTATATACTGAACAGGAGGGGTCTCAGGACCAAGACCTGTGGGATGCCATTTGTGACTGGTTTAGAGTCGGACATGGCACCTGCAACTCAGACCATGTGTGTTGTATCCATGAGCCAGTTGGCCAACTATCTCATGACATAGGGGTTAATGTTCAAGCTGGTAAACTTGTCTATGATGCCAGAGTGGGGAATGGTGTCAAAGGCCTTAGTGAGGTCCAGGTAGGGTGTGTGGACTACCTTCCCTTCATCTATTGCCTTGGTAACTGTTTCAAAGAAGTCAACTAGGTTTGGGAGGCAGGATATGCCTTTAACAAAGCCAAATTGGGTAGGGTCCAGTATCTGGAGGTTCCCAATGTCTCTGTTTATGAGTTCCATGATAATTCACTCCATAGCTTTGCAGACCACGCTGGTCAGACTTATAGGGTGAGAGTTCCCAGGTTCTGTTGTGGCACCACCTTTGTGGAGCGGGATGACTGTTTCTGTACGCCATTCTTTGGGTACATAGCCTGTGGTAAGGTTGAGTCTGAACATTGAATGTAGGTGAGGGTTTAGTTCCTTTTGGAGCTCATGTAAGACGCAGCCTGGGACACCATCCAGTCCCATTAATGCTGTGTTCTTAGCTTTGGAGAGGGCTGTTTTTATCTGCATATCCATGAAGTCTGAGGCTCTGCATTCTTCTGGGATGGACACGGGCCCTTTTGGGGGTGGGGGGGTGAAATTTGCACTGAACTTGTCCACCAGGATGTTGACAATGTCAGTTGGTTCAGTATATTTTTTGCCATTTTGCAGTAGCCGAAAGCATATCTGAGAGTTGCCAGCTAAATGTTTGATATAGCTAAAGAAGGCTTTGTGGTTATCTTTAGATTCCTTGGCAATTTTTCTTTAGAAACTGGACTTGGATTATTGTATGAGCGATCATAATTTCTTGCTAATAATGATCAGTGATGCCTTTCCTTTTTGGAATTTTGCTCTATCATGTGTTAGTTTCCTCCTTCTGTTGTATAGCATATTTATGGGCAAGGACCACCAGATTGGTTTCTTCTTTTTGGAGGAGTGAGTCTTGGTTTTAATTGTGATTGCTCGATCCATGCATCCCTGTAGATGCTCATAGAATGCAATTGTAAAGGATTCTGCAGATTGGATAGCATTATCCTGTAGCAAGGGGGCTTTGAAACTTTCCACTTTGGTCTTGAGAAGTGTGAAGCTTGCTTTTGAAAAGTTTTTCACAGTGATTTTGTTGACTGAGGGGGGGGATGTGGATGTCCAGTGTGATTACTTCATGATCTGATATTACCAGCGAGGAGTTTACCTCTGGTGTGGAACACTGATCCTCCATGTTGGTGATGATCAGGTCCAGTATGTTGTCACCTCTAGTTGGCATGGTGACTAGCTGTTCCAGGCCATTTTATAAACTCTAGGAAGCATTGGGCAAAGGACTTTGTACTCGAGTAATTCTCCCAGTCAATGTTTGGGTAGTTGAAATCTCCTCATATCATGGTGTTTGGTAGGACCTTTATATTTCCCAGTGTTCTCAGGAATACTGAGCGAGGGTCCTGAGACAAGGTATGTGATCTGTAGCAGGCTACAATCTGATAAGCAGCTTTGCCCAATGTTAGTTGCACTTGCATGGTCTCCAAGGCCTCGTGCTGTGCCACTAACCTGAAGTTGTGGGTACCCTTTATGAAAATGGATACACCCCCTCCTTTTGTATTTCAGTCTGGGTTTTGGGGCCGATGCTCAGAGGGATTGGGATTTCTTTAAGTGGAGCATGTCCAACAGCTCCGTGTTTGACATAGCTTTGTATGTTAGGCAGAGATCACCTCTGAGTAGGCGATATGCGACAGAGTAAAGCTGTACTGTTTTGAGATGGTCTGTGTATGGCATGTATTTGAGGCTGCTAATCCTCTTTGTGAGGTATTTCTGCAGGCTTTCCAGTTGTTGTAGATGTCTTGTGAGTTACATAGCAAAAGGGGCATTGTACTCTATAATGGATCTAATGAGTGATGAGTAGAGGGGAACAATGACCTCTTTTATTCTGCATGAGACACCTTTTGTGATGAGGTGTGCCACATAGAAGGAATTTCTGACTACTGTGGTGATGTGATTATCAAAGGAGAGTCTACTGTCCTCCTGTGTCCCAAGGTCTCTTACCACACTTTCAGTGTTAAGTATGCTACCACCTATGTTGTAGTTCATGGGTACAGTGTTTTTACCAAAGGGGATGACAATGCACATTTTGGCAGTGAGCTTGAGGCCTTGGCTTTGACACCAGGCATCTGTCTCAGTGAGGCCCTTTCGTAGGATGTCCACATCATTAGTAGCCTCGATTATGGCTCCTAGTTTGCAGTCATCTGAGAACTTCATTAGCCAGAGACCTTCTGTGTTAACTTGTACTTCAGGGAAGTAGATACCAAACAGGACAGGACCCAGGACTGAACCCTGTGGTACTCCACTTATCACTGGTCCGAAGTCGGACTTGGAGTCTGCTACTTTCACAGTGTGGGTTGTGTCAGTGAGATAGTTGGCAACCCATCTTGTGACATAGGGATTTATACCTAGTTTAGTGGGTTTATCCATAATTCCAGACTGGGGGATGGTGTCAAAAGCTGTGGCAAGATCTAGATAGGCTGTGTGAACCACCTTACCCTTGTCTACGGCTTTGGTGACTGCTTCAAAGAAGTCTATCAGGTTTAGGAGACATGATCTGCCTTTTACAAACCCAAAATGGTTGTGGTCCAGAGTTTGGAGATTACAAATGTCTTTGTTTATAAGTTCCATGCTGATACATTCCATGGCCTTGCAGACCAGGCTTATCACGCTAATGGGGCACTAGTTCCCAGGGTCTGTGGTGGCTCCCCCCTTGTGTAGTGGGATAACCGTCACTGTGCGCCATTCAGCAGGCAGAAAGTCTGAGGTGAGGCTATGACTGAACATGGTACGTAGGTGTGGTGCTAGTTCATTCTGTAGTTTGTGTAGAACGCAGCCTGGGATGTAATCTGGTTCCATGGATGCTGTGTTTCTGGCTTTGGGGAGTGTTTTTTACCTGTGCAGACATGATGACAGCAACTTCTCATTCTTCCGGTGTAGAGATGTGCTCTTTCATGGGCAAGAGGGGAGTAAAGTTAGCACTGATCCTATCTGCCAGGCTGTTGGCAATATCAGTTGGGTCTGTATATTTAGTGCCATTGTGCTGTAACTCAGAGCAGATCTGAGTATTGCCATTGAGATTCTTGACATAACTATAGAATGTTTTGTGGTATGGGGTTTGGTTTGTCCTGAGGATTACAGCTTCTTCCTGAGGCTGACCAGGGAGCTCCTCCACTCATGGGATTTTACCCTCTTTTGCAACAGTTTCTTCCTTCTGTTGTGCAGTTTGTTTATGGCAGGGGACCACAAGATTGGCTTCCTTTTCTTGGAGGATAGCATCTTGGTTCTGTTTGGGATAGCACGATGCATGCACTCATGTAAGTGCTTATAAAGTGCAATTGTTAAGGATTCAGTAGTCGTAACAGTATTTTCCATCTGCATGGGTGTCCAGAAGTTCAGCACTTCTGTCTTAAGAAGCATGAAGTTGGTTTTGGAGACATTTTTAACATGGTTTCCTTAATGGGGGGGGGGGGTCCAGAATGTGGATATGTAGGGTAATTAGCTTATGGTCAGATGGGACCAATGAGGCATTGACTTCAGGTGTGGAACACCGGTCACTCAGGACAAACCAAACCCCATACCAACACAAATAAACATAAAGTTAGCTAAATGCTACTCGTTGCCAGAAGTCTCAGCCTCCAGATGCAGACACTCGAGGCACATCTCAGTATGGAGAATATTGATATCTGTGCAGTAACAGAAACCTAGTTCAAGGCTCCAGAGAGCACATCAGCACTACCAGGATACTACTCATTCCATACCTTCCAGCATCAGGACCTGGAGCATAGCACATAGGGTGGAGATGTATCCATATTCATCAAGGATACCTACACCTCTTTCTACATGCTCTGTACAGGATATGTACCCATAGCATGTTGCACAGCAACATTCTTCACACTCCACAGGGGTGGGGCCACAAAAACCCCTTGGCATTCATGCTCTATGAGCCTGATGAGTCTGATCTTTAGGGTACTAACTATTAGAATGAGGGCTTGGGAGACTACCCAATGGGGTGGTGAAAAGCTCCACAACTTGCCTAGGCTAACATATGCCTTATTGAAGATAGGTTCATAGGTATGTAGTAGACTATGTGACAGGTACATGTCTACAGATAGTAGATGTGTACTTCCTTGTACCATCATGTTGTACAGCAGGAACATGGACCACATACACTGTAATGCTTACAGATACTGGTGGCTGTTATGTACACTGGGTGAGATGTGCACCTCATGTCTTTTGTGCCATTGGGATGTGTGTTGGGCGGGACAGTCTTGGATGGCTCCCTGTCATGGTCACCCTCTTACACACATCTCTGTCCATCCATCTTTGGCTTATTATACTGTGTTCCCCCCTACATATATATATATATATATATATATATATATATATATATATATATATATATATATATATATATATATATATATATATATATATATATATATAGGTAGGTAATAGGCTATCTGCCTGAAGACATATATTAGTATGGCCAGATTCTGCAGCTATCACCACCCATGGAGTTAGTTCCCTAGGCCTCTGTGTAGTAGAGCTGATGAAGTGATCCATGGTGTGACAGTTCAGTTTCACATACACTCATCAAGGCTCCTCTGGAAGAGTGTCAGTGAGGGACTCAGCTTAATGTAGTTTGGGAGGGAGCCTGTTTCAAAGAAAGGGAAGTCTGTGAGTTATTAATGTATCCCTCCAACATGTTCTATTTATTGTTGTGATGATGATGTCCCTAGAGAATGTAGTACAGTGAGCTTGGGGTTACTTCAGATAGCACATGTACATCTGTTCTGCATTGGACATGGACCTGTCTGTTGGGCAGAAATCACCTGAGTAGACAGTATGCAACAGAGTACAGATTAAGTTAAATTCAGTCTTGTTGCATGGGGCAACTGTCTGAGGCCAGTAATGCTCTTGTTGAGGTACGTCAGTGGTCTTTCCAGCTGCTGAAGGTGCCTAGTCAGATTCACTGCAAGTGTGTTGTGGTACTCTATGATGGGTCTGATGACTGATGAGTAGAGGGAACCTCCTTTGACCTACATGCAAAGACCTTGGCTGTTTGTGGGAACATATAGCATGATTTTCTAACCACTTTGTGAATGTGTTTCTGGAAGTAGTGATGACTATCCACATGTGTCCATAGATCCCTTATTATTACCTCCATATTTAGAGTGTTGGCACCTATGTGGTATTTGTATGACTGTAGCTCGAGCCCATACGTTTGACACCACATCTGTCTGACTGAGACCCTTTTTAAGGATGTCTCTGTTTTCCCAAACATCGATTATGACAACCTTTTTTCAGTCATCCACAAACATTGCTAAACATAGCCCTCATGTGTTTGAC
Source organism: Protopterus annectens (assembly GCF_019279795.1). Taxonomy (NCBI): domain Eukaryota; kingdom Metazoa; phylum Chordata; order Ceratodontiformes; family Protopteridae; genus Protopterus; species Protopterus annectens. The sequence continues at coordinate 53,672,625 of NC_056738.1, read as the reverse complement.
TGTATTTCTGAAAAGTGTACACCAGACAGGAGGGGTCCCAGGACTGAGCCATAGGGGACTGCAGTCGTTACCAGCTTGAATAGGAGACCACAATTCTTACCTTGTGGGATCTATCTGTGCCCCAGTTGGCAATCCATCAGATGACATGCGTGTTTATGCACAGGTTGTTGATTTTGTGGATACGACATGTGTGTGGGATGTTGGAAAAGGGCTTTTCAAGGTCTATGTAGGCTGTGTGTAGCTCATTTCATTGATGCATGTCCTGGGTGACTGGCTTGAAAACTGTCTAGCAGGTTTAAGAACCACGATCTGCCCCTGACCAAACCAAAATGGGTAGGATTGGGTGTTTGTAGGCTTTCAATCGCTCTGTTTATGAGTTCCATAATGATGGACTCCATGGCCTCGCACACCAGGCTTATTAGGCTTATAAGACAAAGTTCCCATGGTCTATTGTGCACCAACATTTGTGGAGTGTGCCAAACATTGCTGTAACCCATTCAACAGTTTCATATCCTGTACAGACGGTGAGTCTCAACAGACTGTTCAGGTGCAGGGTCTGTTTGTTTTGGAGTTCACATATGACACAGCCAGGGAAACCATGTTATCCCATACACGCCATGTTTTAGGTTTGGAAAGAGCTGTTTACCCATTGTATATGTGATTTCTGGGTTTGCACAATCTCTAGGTATGATAATGGACCCTTTTGTCAGTGAGCATGGGGTAAATACGTATAAACCTGTCTGACAGGATATTGGCAATGTCAGTCATGTACATGTATTCATTTACAGTTTGTACTGACTCAGAACATATATGAGTTTACATTGATATTTATGACATAGCGAATTAAAGCTTCATGGTTCTCCATGGACTCTTTGACCATGGCTTGAATAATGTTAGGAGTGCTCATTGTTTCTTGATTATACTGATCAGAAAATTATTGATCTTCTTTGGTTTTTCACTTTCTTTGGACAACTTAAGTACTTGGAGTACATAGTTTGATTATGACAGGTGTCCAATATATTTTATGGGTCTGTTTTCATATCAGTGTGTGCACAAGGCAGGATTGATGAATAGTGACAAGTGTCTGGAGTAAGAACTGCAACTGCCAGATATGTGTGGCCCACTACTGTACTCAGACATGGCCTAAGGGTGGTAGTATGCCCAGTATGACCTTTCAGTATGTTGCTGACTGAAATTTGCTAAATTTGTGAGCATGCCCAGTATGAGCATATATACTATATGTGTGTGAAAATCAAGTTGTGTTTTACTTCAGGACTCACCTTTGTGTTGTACATTGACAGGAAGCACAGTGTGCCTGCAGGGCTTCCATGAGTCATTTTACATAGAGTGGGGACAGCTATTTGTACATTTCTACCCGGGGGGGAACACCTGATTGTTACTGTGGGTGTACATAGGATGAAGGGTTCACCTGACACTTATACACATTTGCTAGGCCTGAACTGCTATGTCAGGTACTCCATTTCAGTCTGTACTGTTGCCTATCGTACTGGCTTGAGGCATACCATTGTACTACAGACCTTAGCTTCCAATTACACACATATTAGTCTGTGACTTTATAGCCTATCCAACCCACATCACACTGCCTGGCCTGCTGTTTTCTTTCTACATGGGGGGAAGTTAGTCATATGCCTCTTCAGAGGGCAGAATACAGCATTTGTTTGTGTTTGCGTTTGTATACTTTTGTCCTGCTGGCTGTGACTGTTAGGTATGTTATCCCCCCAACTGGTATATGTGAGTGAGTTAAGTTGTGGCTGTGCCAGTGAAATGCTGTCATGGCTAAGTGGTTCAGTACTGTGACTATAGTGCACAGTATTCTGAGTTCAAGCCCTGTCACTGTTTTTTATTTTCCTGCTGGGCAGACCAGGCTGCTTAAAGAACAGTAAAGCAGGTGTGAGCATGTTTGCCCTACTTTGCTCAACTTTGCCCGACTTTGCTCAACTTTGCCCAGCACTGCTCAACATTGCCCGACGTTGAGCTGGTTAGCGTGGTGTGCAGCTACATGCAATTGAATTTAAATATGCTCAGTACTGGTAAAATGTGCTTAGCCATGCTTTATATTGCTTAAAATAGGGCACTCGTGCCTCAGGTGGTGCTGCAGGGCTGCCTATGTCAGATGCACATAGTACACTCCCTATACATGTTTGGAAACAGGTAGTGTCAAGTTAGGCATCTCTTTTACTGTATGTGCTAGTCAGAGAGAGGTGTCATTTCCAGGGCTCCTACTGAGTCAGTGTATGTACTATGCGTTGCCTCTTTGCCAAGGCCAGGATATACTGGGCACGCCTCCTTCTGCCTACTGGGGCAGGCTCAGGTTGTTCCTCCTCTGAATCACGCTGTGCCTGTGCAGGCCTTGGCAATGGTGGGTGGCTGTTTGGCCCTGCCCCATGCTGTTCCTGCTGCAGCTGTTTACGCAGGATCATATTGTGTAGCATGGCACATGCCATGACAATTTCGGTACATGTAGTTGGTGAGTAATGCAAGGCTCCACCAGATGTGTCCAGAGACCGGAACCGTGACTTGAGCATCCCAAACACACGCTCAATAATGTTTCTTGTTTGTGCGTGTGCCTCATTATGGAGTTCTTGTTCGGGTGTGTGTGTGTATTTCTGATGGGTGTCATCAGCCATGGCTCCAGTGCGTATCCAGCAACCCCCACTAGGTGACCATCAGGGATGTCCCCATTGGCAAATCCCTGGTACAGCTGCCAGATGTGGGAATCGTGATAGCTTCTAGGGCAGCCAGCACACACATTCATTATTATGCCCTGGGCATTGCACACAACCTGGCAGTTGATGCAGGGGAAGCCCTTGCAGTTGATGTAGACCCTACCCCGCTCACTGGGTGGTGCTTTAATGTGCATGTGCGTGCAGTCTATTACACTCAATACCTCAGGGTATTCTGCTATTTGGTGGAAAAGACGCATATTGCTGGCCAATGCCTCACGGGAATTGGGGAAATATACGTACTCACTGACATGTGCTGACATGGCATCCAGGAACTGGTGCAGTACCCTAGATGCTGATGCCTGTGAAATCCCCATCATATCACCAGTTGGTCTCTGGAAGGTACCTGTAGCCAGTATTCTTAGGCCAACACATACCTTGGTATCCACTGGGATGGGTTCCCCTCTGTTGGTTCTGTGTGTGAAGCATGGCCGGCACAGCTCAACAATTTGCTGCAGGAGGTCTCTGTCCACCCTATAGCACTCCACTATCTCCAGCTCATGTAGCCCCAGGTAGGTTACCCTGGATCTGTACACTCTTCTCCGTCTCCTCACTGTGGGTTGCTCAGCAGCATTCACAACATCACCACCCTCAGCACCTTGCACTTGTTGACTTATGATAGCAAGAGCAGCCCCTAACATTTTGTCTGACTTTAAAGTTTTTAAGCTTTCCCTCTTTGTATACTGCAGTGTTGCAGAGTTCTTGGGAAAAAACAGGGAATAATGCTGTTTGCTGAGTTTAAAGTGCTGGGCTGGGCTAGTCTGCTGCCTGTGTAATTGGCTGATTCTGATATATTTCACCTGGCAGCTCTGCTAGGTCTCCTTGGTTAACGTCCTACTACTTCTTTTCCTTCCTTTTCCCTTTCTGATTCTGCCCGGGGCAGCACTGCGCAAACAAGTGCAAACACGTGCACATGCGCACACACGTGTGCACACGCGCACACATGCTGTGTGCCCATTTGCAAGAAATTTCAGATATTTTCATGGCGTACACCTTTGGTTTCTGGCTTTCAAAAAGGACAACTGTAGACACACCTCTTGCAATCCTGAGCAACTCAGGGCAAACACAGGACACTGTGCTCCAATAAGCATACAGCCTTTCTGATATACCCCCTCATGATGTCACCTACCTTCTACTCTACTACTCACCTACTCCTACACTTACACCCTTGGGACATGGCTCACATCCTGGGGAAAATTGGGATTCACTATCCTTATCCTCATTTGCATAGGATTGCCTACTAATGCTTGGTTACATCTCTCACACTGAGCTTCCCCCCCTTAGCAACCAGTACTCAGTGGCCATGTTGTCTGCAGCCTGCCACTTACCTGCATGGCAGGAAAAGCTTTTTAGTGAAAATGCCTATTTTTGGCTATTTTGAAATTATTTTCTTGTTTTTCTAAGCACCGAATGTTTGTGCAGCACAGCCCTATGCTTAAACATCGGAGATTGGGGAAAAATAGATTTTAATCATTTTAAACATTTAAAAATGCCAAAGGCCTTATATTTGGCCATTGGCATGCTTCCTCAACTGGATGCATCCTTTATTTGGAGCTGTCATAGCTCTGTTTAGCTATTTGCAGAATGGTACTCCATTACCAATGGAGTACATTTCTGCAGATAACACTACTCTTCCACAGACAGGTTAGTGTTTCCTGGATTGCAAATTTACCTCATTTGCATAGCTATCTGCAGCAAATTATGTAATTTGTATACCATGATGCTGTCCGTGCAAGAGTAGCTTTAGAAGCTCTCATGCATGCCTCTGCCGGCTGTTGCTGGATCGCTCAGCAGACATATTGGCTGTCTGATGTCTTACTCTACTCTACAACTCCATGCAAGCTTTTGTAAATCTGGCCCTCTGTCTTTACCAACCTAGCCAACATGTATCCCCCACCACACATCTCCTCACCCCTTGATAAATCTGACCATGAATCAGATACCTTCTCCATTGGGGATTAATGGTACCACTACAAAATGGAATGAAACCATATTTAGGGATCTACTTTAGGGCAAATCTACTTCAACTAGTAGAAAACCTAAGTAAAATTCCCAACAATCCCCAACAATGGACCCATCTGAGAGGGATGCTACATTCACCTCTAGCTGTTACCAGTATCTAACACCTACATAACCAAGTCTATATCTATACTTCCTAAATGGAATGGTAAGTTCAGGAGTAACCCTCTCTGGTGGAACTCCCATATTAATAAAAGAAGGACAATAATGAAACTATGTAAGAAGGCCTCATGCCCTGTCCTCAAAACCTGCCAGTAAGGATCCTAAAAGCACTATTAGAAAATGTAAAGCAGAATTCAAACTTAAGGTCATTACTGATTCCAAATGAAACTACACATTTTTGCAGGTATGTCAGGAGATTAAATAATAATATTCAACAATGCACTGATCTTATCCATAATAGTATCTCACATTCCAATCCCAAGGATGTAGCCAATATATTAGCAGACAAATTTAGTGCTACCTTTCCTCCACCAACATTGTTATGCCATATATCCTTGAAAATGTATATTTTTGTTATCATTTTGGAACAAATATTAGAATCCCTGTCAAATGTAAAAAAAAAATAATAATACACCTATGGAATCAGATTAGATACCAGGCTGCATTCTCATCCATTTCAAGTATGCACTACATGACCCTCTGTCCTTGATGCATACAGAATACTCACAATAACATCTCTGCAAAGGGGTGGGCCTTTTAGAAATCCAGGTAATTATATGACAATCAGCCTCACTAACATTATATGCAAAGCCATGAAATGTATCATAGCAGAACTCACCTATGCAGACAGGCCAGGGTTTGATAAAGGACAGGTCTTGTCTTCTGAATGCAGTAAATGTCTTTAAAAGGTTTGGGCTGTGGAAAGTGGTCAGTCTGTATATGCTGCTTACTTTGACATGGCCAAGGCTTCAGGCAGTATCCCCCATGATGGTATTGCTGAAAAATTAGACAAACTTAATTTAAGCTATCCCACTGTTCACTGAATTGAAAACTGGATATCTAACAGATTCCAGGTTGTGAAAGTTGCTGGTACCCTCAATGAATTCACAATTGTAGCTAGTGTAGTACCATAGGGAACAGTGCTGGACCTTCTTCTTGTTAGCATTTATTTTGCAGACATCCAAGCCAATAGGCACAAAGTGTGGTTGATCATGTTTCCTGAAGCCTGCAAGCTGGGCACTGTTATCCATGCATCCACTAATAGAAAAATCCTTCAAAAAGAGGTTTTCCCACCCCATATTTAATAAGTAATACTCCTCTTCAAACATATATGGTTGTTAGAGACCTGACTACTTATGTAGACAACTTCCTGCTTCTATCTCTCTCTCTCTCTCTCTCTCTCTCTCTCACTTTTTCTCTCTCTCTCTCACTTTCTCTTTCATTCAGTCATCATTTTTCCATCATAGTCAAGAAATCCTTCATTCTAGCCCAGCTAATTTCCAAGGGGAATATCTTCAGGAATGAAATAAGTCATCTTAACACTCTACTTTTCCCTTATCAGACTCTTCATCAAATACAATGTCCCTTTCATATGTCCAAATCCAGGCATGTCACTCATCTAGAAAGGCCTCAACAATTTTTAACCAACAAAATTAAAGCCCTTTCTACTATCCAAACAGATTCGCAAACTCTCCTTATACCCATTGGCCTACCAACTGCTCCAAATGACTTGTGTTTTGTTTTTTGAGCTATGAAATTCACATTCTTATTTGATGTCCTATTTGTTTGAAAAACCACTGTACAAGCACTCACACTGAGATCAATGTTTACCCCAAAAAATAAGCAGGACTTGCTGGAGGGATAGCTTTCTGTCTCAATATATTCCCATCCTATGGAACACTTTACCACTGTATGTCAAACAAAGTACTACTTTGTATTTAAAGCTAGTCTTGATGATTGGATGGGTGAGGTGGTCACTACTAAGTACTTGTAAAGGGTGATAAGAAATTTAATGTGAGTCTGTTTAAAGGTGTTTATGTCTAGACCACTTACAATCCCTGTGATCATTTTCCATAGTATTATTCTTATGTTCTTGGAATTGTCTTCTGTCTATCTGTCTATCTATCTATCCATCCATCTATCTATCTATCTATCTATCTATCTATCTATCTATCTATCTATCTATCTATCTATCTATTACTGCAAATTTTCATTGTATGATGGTGTGATGCATCCATGTTCAAATGCATAGACAGTTCACGTTGAAGCCTTTACAACTTTTTCTTTTTAATATGGATATCTTTTATCATGAGCTGGTCCTTTGACAGAGAAAATTGGAAACCCTAGAAGTCTCTAGAAACCTTTTTTCAGGTTCATGTGGAAGAATATGAGTAATGTCCATCCTGTCTTTTCTCAAAGAGGAGTCAGAGGTATTTGTTATCTGATCCACAGTAGTAACTGGGTTTATAGACAACCAACCTTTATGTGTGGCTGGGATGCAACCAGAATGGTATATCTGACATTTCATACTTCATAGACATTGTTACATGCTGCAAACAATTAATTATAAAAGTGCTGGACAAGTGCTTTGTTAAAGGATGTTCCCTGTAGAGAGAGTAATGGCCTGTCCATTGGTACCTCACAAAATCAGACCTTTCCAATAGGTACTTCTGTAAAAGAGGTTCAGAAGAGCAAGCCATCTCTCATTTTACAGATGACAAATGAGCCAGTTTGCTTGACTGTGTGATTTAAACTAACAGCACATATGAATGAGTAGTAGATTCTTGACTGTTAGAAAGCAAAACATTTTGAGACCAGTAGGTGCCATGTCATTCATTCACAGCATTATGGCAATAATGGAAAAAAATGGCACTCACCAGTAGTATTTCTGCACAGCTGTCAGAATGCTATGACAGCTGTCAGAATGTTATGGTGGCTGCCAGAATGTTATGGTGGCTGTCAGAATGTTATGGCAGTTGTTAGAATATTAGTGCAGCTATAAGAATGTTATAGCAGCTCTCAGAATATTACAGCAGCTGTCACAATGTTATGGCAGCTGTCACAATGTTATAGCAGCAGCATACTTTGTCAGTGAACAGCCTAGCATTCTGACAGTTTTATGAAGACAGGAGGAGAAGTGCAATCTTTTTCCTGAGTGTTCTCATTTGTTTGTAAGGGAGTTGCCTCTTAACCACCCAGCAATCTCCATATTTAAAAATAAAAAGGGTAGTTTGATTGCAGGTGGGATGTTAAGGGTGGCAGCAGGCCCCCTAACTAACATAAGTCACTTAATTTCCATTAGTTCTTAAATGTCAAATCTTGACCCATTACAGCTTAATGTTACATCCTGGTGTTTCTGCAATAACATCCTACTGATGTCTCCATGTAACTAATATAACCTGTTCATATGTGCTTCAATAATTTCAAAACCATGCTACATACAAGCTACAAAAAATGCCATCTTACAGGCACAGGAAAATAACTTTCTTGGGTGGTGTAAGCCAGGGAACCTTGTTGTCTAGGCTTACTTAGGCCCTTGAGCTAATAGCCTAGTACCTACCTATGAACCTATAAATAATGGGCAATACAACTTCCCTGATATCTGAACTCTTTCTACTACTGCTTAAGGGATACTAATTGTTGTTCATACAGTATACATTTATATTGTCATAATTTTCATATTTTCTCTTATCTTAACAACCATGCAACACATATGTACCTGCTTAGCCTTATAGGAAAGCATGTATATGGATTAACAACATGCTGATGACAGTATGTGTACAGCTTGAGTGGTTACTGAGATATTATAAGTTGTTTACAAAATATTGCACAATTAATATTTACTGTGTTTATTATGATTTACAAAATCCACTTTAAGACCTAGAATCTAATAAATACCACCACTGTAAAGATTTGTTTGTGCTGAACAATTTGCAATTTACACTTTAGTAATTCTTATTGCTCCGGTTTAATGAACATTTGTTTGAAATGTGAGACCATATCTTGATTTTGTCAAAAAGCTGAGAATGCAATCTTTGCGAGTTAAGAGTGCAAATTTCTAGATTTCCATAGGAGTGAATTAGCTTAGTTAATGCATTGCTTCCTAGAAAAGAATATTCTTCAAGAATGCAGACTTTATGTGTGAGAAAAGCTCCAGAAAGCAGAGTATAAATACATTAGGAACAATAGAAACATTTAGAGATAAGTATAATATGCAGTTTTCAGTAGGGTGACAAACATGGATAAAACATAGTAGATAACAACAAAATCATGTGGCTTCAATTTCAGACAATAATACACGGAGTTATGGGCTATGTCCCTTCAAGAATTCATACACCTATTAGAGTATAAGATTGAAATGCTTAGGGAGACATTGCAGGAAAAGCGGGTAGTGATTAGTTGGTGTTTAAGCAGGGACACTGCCAATGCTGTTGGAAGTGTGTTTGAGGCTTTTTTTGAACTGGGTTAAGGAGGATTGGTGGGTAAGTTCGGCAGGTAGCATATTCCAAGTTTTGCCTACTGAGTTGGTGAATAGTGAGTCCCCAGCCACTTTTATACTCTTAGTTGTTTGTACCAACAGTTTGTCAGCAGAGCATAGTGTCCTCAGGTTGCTGTATGGTTTGATGATCTTATTTAGTGCTGGTGTTTTTTGTTTTTCGGGTTGATATAGTATTTTGTGGGTTAATATAAGTTGGTTGTATCAGAGAAGACTGGGCCACTCTAGCCATCCTATTTGAGTTAGGTTGATACAATGGTGGATCCTAGAGGTAGCACCCATAGCAAATCTAGCAATATGGTTGTAACAACTAGCAAGACTGGTAAGGGTGGCTTAGTTCAGGTAAGTGAAGAGGGGGAGGCATAGAGGAGGGTAGATAGTAGGTGGGACCGAGCGATAGTGGTTCTTGCAAAAGGAGTGAGGAAGGGTTTGATCCTGTATAGGGAGCCCAGTTTTTTGTTGACAGATTTGATGGCTTAATTGACATGGATATCATATTTTATGGCGTTATCGACTGTGACACCCAAGAATATTTTGTGAGTATCTGGGGATAAGATTGTGCCATTGTTGGAACTTATAGTAAAGAATGGTGAGGAGGATTTGCAGGTGGGGGAAAAGATGAGCAGTTTAGTTTTGTTGGGGTTTAATCGAAGCTGACAGTTTGCCAACAATTTTTCTGCATCATTGAAAGTATTCTGGGTTAGGGTTATAAGCTCAGTTGAGGAGGAGGTGGTACATATTAAAGTTGAGTCATTCATGTATTGGATGCAGGTGGCCTTGGGAGTGATGCTGGGTAGGTCATTGATAAAGACTGAGAAGAGCAGTGGCCCTAGTATGGAGCCTTGAGGGACTCCTAGAGTAATGGGTAGACGTATGGATAGGGTATTCTGACATAAAACTGCTTGCTGTCTATCAGACAGGTAAGATTGGAACCATTTAATGGAGCTACTATTCAGTGACAGTTTCTTCAGGGTGTGGAGAAGCAGTTGGTGATTGACCATATCAAAGGCCTTCGAGAGATCTAGGAAGAGAGCTGAGGTAAGTTTGTTATTGTTTTGATTGGTGTTGATAGAGTTAGAGAAGGATAAGAGAGCTGATGTGGTGCTGTGGTGTGGCCTAAAACCATGCTGAGAGATGGCCAGTAGTTTATTTTGGGTGAGACAGTGCATTAATTGGTTGTGGATGCACTTTTCCATAATTATGGCCAGTGGTGATAGTATGGCTATTGGTCGGATGTTTGAGAGGTCTAAAGAATTCCCTCCTGTTAACTATACTCATATTAATTTTACTAATGGAAAAATGGGGAATGATATCATCATGTCAGGGGTAGAGTATGCAATAGGTGGCTGTTTATTAAAAATACACTATAACATCAACTGCAAAGTGAAGTCATTCAGAAATATGGTTGCTAAAGCAATAATGAATGTTAGCATTATTTTCATATTTGCATTCTTCTACTTCTTCACCTTTTGGGCTGCTCCTGTTTGGGGTTGCCACTGTGGACCATTCATCCACAGAATGAGTGGCAGCAGAGTTTTATGGTGCTGAGTTGCCAGCCCAGCTCCAAACCTTGCTTTGAAGGCACATATATCCACACACTCACACCTAGGCCCAATTTAGAGTGTCCACTCCACTTGCAGCATGTCTTGGGAATGTGGGAGGAAACCTGAGCACCCAAAAGAAATCCACATGAACACAGGGAGGACATGCAGACTTCACATTTTCATATTTACATTATTTTAAAGGTGCATGATGTATAGATAAGCAAATGGGACCACATTATATGCATTAAGGCATGCAATTGTACCATTGATAATTGCCATCTAACGTGCATAGCTTTTTAGATTGATATTATTGTTCTGAATAATTGTGAAAATAGTATACACATAACTTGTACAGTATCACGAATTGATGTTGTTATTCATCACAGGAAATGTTTCCATTAGATGAACGATTCTCCTGATTCCTTGTGTCAATCTTGCATGCTTACAGATACACAGCCCTTTTTTTCCAAATGTTGGTGAATAAAATTCCATTTTTCTTTCATAAATCTTTCATAAATCTGCAATATGAATTCAGCTTCATTAGCTAAACATTTGATACTAACACCAGCACATAGACCATTATTAAATGAGCATTCGTGCTTTACATTTTTTGTCACTTGTATCATTTATGAAATACTTTGAATTGCTTCAGGTATGTTTTTAATAGATGACCTACGAGAAAACCTCATAGGCAGTTAGTTATTTCTTGGCTTAGAATAGTTCAGTTCGTAGGGTGTTTAACAATGGGTACATATGCTAGAAATAGACATGACTTCCATTTTTCTTAATTTTTAGTTTTAAATCTCCACCCTCCTCCAATCACTACATAATTCTCTAAATAGCCAGAGACCATACTATATGAGAGGGGTTATACCAGTTTCAGTAAAATAAAACTAAAGACCATTTTGAGTCATTCAAGACTAAAGCACCTTTTTTATTCCAGATAACACCAATAGATCCTTATGGTGTCCAGGGTCCAGACATTTTATGGTTCTATCTTCCTTGCAGAGTGAGTCACCAATTAGCAACAGGCAGTATTAGCAAATACAAGGTGCGTTTAACAAAATGATATTGAGATTGTTAATCTCAGATTTTTCACAGTGGAGAAATTGATCACTGATTTCTCATTATTACTGATATTTTCACATTTGCATTCATATTTTCTTAACTGAGAGACCTACATTTTATTTAGGGGCACAGAGTGAAATGTCCTGCAGGAGAAAGAAAAGTACATTGTCATTGTGCAATTACAGTACACTATACTGGAGATACCAATAGTTATTTGTAGTAATTATGAAAATATGAACTATTTCCATATTTACTTAGTATTTCTAAAAGTGTGTAACTTACAAACTATTACATGACATTAGAAAAAACTTAGATTGTGTTGAAGAAAACCGTGATTGATATTGGCACTGCAAATTGCACATCTTGAGAGGTATTCATGCTTATTTGTATTGTTAGTTATACAAGTAACCATATTTCTTCATGTTTCTGTAAACATCTTAGTAAGCATGTACATAAAAATGAAATGTTTGCTGTTATGTCAAAACTTAAGTCTGGCTAACCAAAATAAGTTGATAAAATATATCTACATCGTACAGTTTGCAAGATATGACAATTTGTTTGTGAAAAATTATGGAGCAATATAATTCTGGGTTTTTATTATAATAATATACTATAGCATTTATGTGCAGACTGTGACTCTACTGGCTGTTATCAATGCAAAGAAGACTTTTTAAATAACATTTCTGTTTGTACCATTGCAATACCTTTTATTGTTTTTAAAATATTTACATTTCTTTGCATTATGCTTTTTAAGTTGATTTCCCAAGAAAAAAAAGTTTTAGAATGTAAGGATGTGTGTAAGCTGCTAGGTGTGTGGCATTCCACATCACATAGGTTTTCATGAGGTAAAACACAGTCTACCCTTATAATTGGCACTTGTTTCCCTATAAAACAGAAACTATGTTAGGTGGTAGACCTACTAACAAATCCAAATGCATCATGCACAATGTAAAGAAGTATTCACACCAGCAGTTAATGAGGAGATCTCACAACAAATGTACTGAAACAGTTGAAAAGCTAATCCTTTTCCAGGTAAACACATAAAAGTTCTAGTAACATACCCTTAAGCAGATTTTTTTTTGTAAACAATAATATCACCTGAATCACTAATGGAATGTAGGTAAACATTTCTGCAGTAAAAGTACTAATTTCCACTGAAAGCCTCAACTTATTTCCATTTTCACCTTTTACAGTCTCACCTACTTCAAAACTATATGGAAACAACAATGCAATGATATAGTTTGTCACTATTTAAGGAAATGTCTATCTCTGAATTTGCTCCCTAACAAAACAGAAAAAAAATGGTACTAGAGAGGGCTTAGCCAAGACAGCTAACAGAGGCAAGCAACTGGTAAAAGCTCTGTGACTAAAAAATTTTCTCTGACAGAAAATATAATCAAAAAATTAAAATTTGGAGGTACTTATTAACTAATTTTATTCATTAATAGTTGGAGAAAAGATTTAAACCTTCAAGTTTTTCAAAAGCTGTAATTTTCCTGTCAGAATTTCAACTGCTTGGTTAAGACAAAAGAGACTTCAACATGAGCCATTCAAGAAACGTTACTCATGATTTTATTTGTTAAAAAAGATATCCAGTCAATACTATCTAGTATACAGGATGTGTTACTTAAAACAAATAAACTGGATACAAAAATAGAAAGTTGAAAAGAAGAGACAAAAAGAAGATGGAACATCTAGAAAATATTATGAAGCAACAAAGTGCACAACTAAGCAGTATGGAGGAAGCTTTATATGATCATGAAGGGAAAATAACTGAAGGTGAGTCTCAGACTGAATTTCTTTCAAAACAAAATTACTCGCTTATAGATAAAGTTGATGATTTAGAAAATCTACTGTGATAAAATAATATTACAATTTATGGAATGCCAGAAAAGTATGAGAGAGATAATATAATAAACTTCTTAATAACCAGGCTACATGAAACATTAAATGTACTTGAAACTGTTTCTTTTGGAATTGAAAGGGTTCATAGATTCATAAGAGCACCAAAGAAGGAAAACATACCACCACGTTGAATTATAATTAAGTTTATGTCTAGCTTAGAAACAGATCAAACATTAAAAACAGCATGGTCCAGACCATATATTAAAACAGGTGAACATGGAGTCAGATTTGACAATGATTATTCCAGTAATGTAATCCATAAAAGAAAATCCTGCATGCCACAGATCACAGAACAAGTGACTTTTATTCTCCAAATGCAAGATTTTTATTTTCTGAAACAATACATTTGTCCTTTAAGTAGAAGGTTATTTATGAAACAAGTAACACTTAAAGAAAGCATGGGAATAAAAGAATGTTCCAGCTGTGTTAGAATGCTGTATTCTTGCTTGTCTTGCTTCCTGCCTTGAGCTGTTCTGAAGAAAATCTAGGTCACAGTTCATCACTGATGTCTGTGACAGCAGAGAGTAGCTTTATTTTTCCTTTTTTTCAAGTATACAAGTGAGAAATCTACTCAAAATAACATTTCTTCTTTTCTTAGAAATGAAGAATTGATAAAACAGAAGCTATAGTAATGTTTTAAATTGAGCTGTTGCTGATATATAGTTTGTTTACATTTTTCTGAATGTTAATAGCATATGTCGTAGTGTTAATTTTAACTGTACATATTAGAAGTAAAGTTCAATGTTTGTTACTGATTAGAGCAGTTTAAAATAATTAAATAGAATGAGAAACTTACAGAGGAAATTAGCAGCTGCTGTGTGCTGTGAGTTGCCACTTTCACATGCTGTAATCAAAATCTAATGTCAGGATGTGAAACAGATCAGAACAGCACTTCACAATGGCTAAACACACATTCAAATTAAACAGGCAAGATTGCTTGAAATACTAGAATTAATAAGAAGAGTAAACATTTTATGAATAATATGCAAATGCACAAAGAATGAAATAGCTAGTATATAAGACTAATAAAAGAGCAGTATCAACAAGTTAAGACATATATGTATATAAAGTAATCTTTAATAGAGAACTGATGATTAAATAGCTCTTTGGAGTATTTGGAAATACAAGTTATATAGAATAAGGTAGAATATTAGTGAGAAAATAAGACAGAAAAATATATACTTATAAGACCCCATATAATTTATACAGAAAATCATATAAAAATATTTGAAAATAATCTGAAACTTTGAAGCTTTTTGCATTTTGTATATTATTAGGTTCACTAAGACTATGTGAAATAACTCCGTTCATAAGTCAAAGCAGAAATTTGAGTGTTATATTGCTGAGTCAGTATATCCATTTTGATAGAAAATTAAGTCGATTTTTCAATATGTTTGAACCTAGGAAGAGAGAATGGGATTTGAATTAAGCACATTGCAACTTTTGATTTACAATATTGACTGCAATTTTTTTTCACTCCATAGAAATTACAAGACATTCTCTTTGACCTCAGTAAATACATATTTTTATGTAGTAGTTTTTAAATATTTTGATATATGTCATGTTAAGAGTTTCATGATTTTGAGATATAGACACTTGTATTTTAAAAATTAATTTAGAGCTTTTGTTAGATCTATAAGATATGTGCATATCTTTTAGCATGATAAATATACATGTGCATTGATTGCACTTAATAGTTTAGTATAATAAGATTACCTGCCACTTCTAAGTTTACAGATCTTTATCTCTTCAGATCCCACTCTCTTCTACTTATTTATTTAGAGATTTAGTTATAATAATGTTCAATATAAGCCACAGTGGTGCAGTTGTTAGCATTGTCGCCTCACAGCAAGAGGTTTTCCGGTTTGATTCTCAGCAAAAGCGCCTTCTGTGTGGAGTCTGCATGTCCTCCCCATGGTTGAGTGACATTTAAAGACATGCAGGTAGGTGCTTGTGTGAATGGGTGTGCATTCTTTGAAGTTTGGGCATTGGGCTGGCAACCTAGGCACCATAAAAATCCACTGCCAAACATTAGTGGACCGGAGTTCCTCTGTGGCGACCCCTAACCAGAAAAAGTCGAAACACATTAGTTTAGTTATAATAATGTTGAATGTGTGAATTATTTAGGAATATTTAATGGATAATTTATACTGCTGTTACATAATTAAGTATATAGTACACTATTCATTGTATTATTTAATAGTTGTGATTAACAGAAGAGGATTGTTAAACATTTATGAAGTAATGAGGGGATAGTTTTAATTGGCAAAATATATAGCTAAAATAGTTTCTCATTATTTTTTGACTGATATATAATATTATATTCATTATTTGTAAGTCACGGTAGCTTTTGAATAGTTTTTTGATGGATTTTTAGGTATTGGTAGGTAGAGAGATAGTATAGTAGTTTGCCTGTTCAATAGGCAGTCTAGAAACATTGGTATCCATTGTAGGTTGTGTTTTATTACCAATATAGACATTTATAGCTGTAGACTTATCTTTGTTTTTGTTATCTATGAGTTTTATTAGTTTAGTTTGTAGAAAGGAAGAATTCAAAACATGTGGAATGTTATGATAGTCTAGGGGACCGCATTAGAGTCTTATATATAATTAAATTAATATGTTGGATAAATGTGTCCTATTATCTTATAAAATAAATCTTTCTAAATACACAGTATGTATAGATTTAATGTATTATCTGTTAATGTAAATTATCTTAAATAATAGCAACAAAAGGGAATCATAACTGAGATATCTAAAATTAAATAGAGGAGACATTATAATCTTGCAAGAGACTCACTTGATGATTAAAGATATGCAATATTTAAATAACTTAGTTTATGGAATTTTACCATCTGCTTCTTTTAAAAAAAAGAGGAGAGGAACTGCTATTCTTTGGAGAAAATCTGCTGTAATGCCTAGGGTAATGGAATCTATTAATGATCTCAAAGGATTGTATACATTTGTAATAATTAATGATTAAATATAAAAGTAAACTCTACACACAAGCTAATTTTACTTGATTCCCTGGAACAGGTGCAAAATGACTAAAGATCACTTAAACTTACTGAAAAGTTATTGGAAGGGTAGTTTACTTTTAGCAGGGGATTTTAACAGCATCTCTAATATAGAAGTTAGAAATGAAAAGAAGAATGCTAAAATACTGGCATTAGCTAAAACATTAAACAAATGGATTAGTAATAGTAATGTCATTGATTAACTAGTAAAAGCAAAAGATAAGCCATTGTTCTTCACTCATTATTTTTATGTGTATAGGACACAAACTAGAATGGATAGGATTTATACCTCTACAGATTTACTTAATAGAGTGAATTATTTTAAAAATATTCCTTTTCCTTTATCTGAGCATAATGCACTAAGTAGTAATATATTACTGAATATAAGGAAATTTCATATTATTTATAGAATCCCGGTATGCACGATGGAATTAAATGAATTTAAGAGTTACCTTAAGGAGAACATTGACAATTTTTTTTATCTTTGAATGATAATGTTCAGGTTAGTAAAGTCATGCTGTGAGACTCAATAAAAATACATATTAAAGATAGAATAGGAATATGGGCTAGTAATAAAATGAAAAGAGTTGCATAAAGAGATGTTAGAAATACAAGATAAAATACACAAATTGAGGCTTGAACAACAAACAAAGAAATTAAATAATACTGACGTCACTCAAAAATGAATGACAAAAAAATCAAACAGATTTAAAGCATAAAGTAGAGAAAGTTTGAGAAAAAATAAAATTGCACAGTTATGCAATAACTTCAAAGAATATACAGAGATTAGCTAATATATGTAAGGTGTTAAGCAAAAAGGCACAAAATAATATCCAAAATCCTTACACCAACAGCCTTATTTCAGACTTAGAGAAAATGCTTAATATTTTTTAAAACTTCCATGAAGATCTTAATAAAGATAAAAATTAGAATCCTAATGATTACAAAATTGGCAAGTATTTAAAGAAAAAATGTTACTAATAAACTTAATGATGAGCAAATATCTCTGTTTACTAAGCCTATTACCTAAACAGAAGTTAAAGAAACTTAAAAAAGAGAAAATGGTAAAGCTCCAAGGTTAGATGGCTTAAGTATTGAATTACATAATCTGCTTTCATTAAATATTTTTAAAATTACTGAGTGCCATTTTCTGGATAATTTAGAATCACAAAATAATTCCTCTCTCTCATGGACATTTTCTGTAATCTCACCTATATTTAAACAAGAAATTAATAATAAATTAGTTCCTCATATAGACCTATTTTGTTATGAAATGTAGACTATAAAGTATTTACTTCCATCATCGTTACAACATTAAGAGATAAAGTAGCTATATTAATTGATAAAGATTAAACTGGATTTATAGTCAGTAGATTAACATATGATAATATAAAAAGGGTACTAACTATGTTAGATTTAGACAAAATGAATTAACAATAAATTAGACCTAATTAGCTTAGATATCGAGAGAGCTTTTGATACTGTAGATTGGAACTACTTGTTTAAAACTTTAGAATTTCTTGCATTTCCTGAATAAAAAGTATTTGAATATTAACAAAAACCTGTATAGAGAATCCAAAGCATATGCTAAACTTGGGTCTTAAATTTCTCAAGTATTCACTTTAAAGAAAGGCACAAAGCAAGGATGTCCCTTGTCCTCTCTATTTGCATTACTTATCAAATCCTTTGCTAATAGTATAAAATGCAATGAAAATTTTGATGGCATCACAGTTACCAAAGATTGTCAATCTAAAATACAGCTTTTTGCAGATGATATTTTGCTAACTATAGGAGATTTAAATTATTCAATCAAAGAAATAGATGAGGAAATTGAAACGTTTCATGAAGTATCATTGCTGAAATCTAAGAATAATAAAACTGAAACTTTAGTGGTAAATCAGTTACTAAATAGCAAGTTTAAAGATAAATAGAAATATAATTAAGAAGGAAAAGAACTAAAATGTTAGAAATAAAACTCTATCAAGATGTGAGTAAGATTATTAATAGTAATTTAAAAAAAAAAATTGAAGAACTGTTACTTTCTATTAAAAACTCCGTCTCTTTTATTTGTATAGCAGATTTTCAAGTTCTTTAACCTTGTTTAGAAAAATATACATGTCTGCTGTATGGCTGTCAATCCCACACTGACAGACATTGTAGGTAAAACACCTTAATTCAGTTTTAAAAGGAATAAAAATCTTAAGCAACATCTTTGGTATGGCCCATATTTGAATGGTAATATCCGAATAGAAAGATTAGTCACCTTTTCTTGCAGAACAAATTCTTCATGCAGCTATGTTATCGATAAAAAGGAATTCATACATCCCATCTAGGAAAAAGAGGTACAACTGCCATTCTTATGCTGACTGTAAAACAAGACATGTTGTTTACACTGCCATCTATGGATCCTTTGAAGCTTTTTACTTAGGAAAAACTGATAGGTAATTGAAGGAACGCATATCTAAACATATGAGTGACATCAGGTTCAGAGACTATAGAAGTCCTTTATGTAAAAATGTCTTGTTAAATCTGGGATATCAATTTAATTTTATTTTATTGCAAGTAGTACAAGAGAGTCTCCATGGAGGCAATGTCATGGAATGATCAGAACAGACTGAGATGAAATGGATAGCAGAACTTCAAGCAGAAAAGCTTCCTGGACTGAATACTAATTTACCATTGATGCTTGCCCTTAAAGTGCATAGGCTGTTTAGATAAGTCTGATTGGAAGATTTAGGGAGGTGTACCTCATGGAGGAATATGATTTGTCATTTTGTGACTTTAAATAGTGTTGATGTGAATATGATGGCAGAACTGAAGAAGGGTTGGAAGAAACTCAAGCGTGCTTATTGTTTTATTTTTGTATTTAAAGTTTTGCCAGTTTTATCTGTTCATTAAAGTGTATGTTTTAGCTTAACAGTGTGGTGACTGCTTTCTTGGTATATATTTTACTGTGCAGATCTCTGACTGCCATTCCTTACTTCATTGGTTTTATAAATCTATATAAATGGATTATTTTTAAATCTTCAAATTACCATAATGTTGACTTGCATAACAGAGAGATGACTTCAGCAAAAATGTAAATGAACAACCTCCCAGAATGGCATATTTTTCCATCAGGAAACTAACCACTTGGCCACTATAACAAACTTTGCCCTTTTCTCCATTGTAGTGCAGTCTCAGAGTTGGTATATTTAGTTATGGGGGTGTGGGAGGCAAAGCCCTCCACTATGGTGGGTTTAATTTGCTTTGGTTTTTGTTTTAGTTATTTGGGGCCAAGTGGCTACTTGCCCAGAGGAGAAATATGCTGTTCTGGGAGTTTGTTCATTTAAATTTTCACTGATGTTATCTTGCTGTTATGTGAGTCAAGTGACAAAAATCTTTTAAAGAAAATGAAAAAAAGGTTAACTTCATTTTTATAGCATCCTAAAAATCACAATTACTAACAGAAATCATATAAGATTATGGAAGTACGGTGGTATTAGCTTCCCAGATGTATAATTATATTCTGTTGCACATTTTAACTGTATTATACTCTGGATATATTGGGTAAAAATCTGGTTATATTGGCTAGGCTTGTAAGGGCTGTTAAATCTTTAACCTAGTAACCTCCTATGAACCTAGGAACCTATGGATAGACTAAACATATGCTAGTCAATAGAAAACCATTGAGGAACGATTTTACTAAATTCTTATAAGTTTATCAAATATGATACATTAAAAATATGTAACAATCCTTTCATCTGGATAATAAAATTTACCTTACAAGGAAATTCATTCCAGCATTTAGATTCTGCTTATAGGAAATCAGTTATTAAAATGGTTAAGAAATATGTTTTTAAAACTCCATTAATATCAAAATGGACATTTTTGTTCTTCCATATTGCAAACACCCCTAGATTTAAGGAAACTCAGAACAATGTTAAAAATAATTTATTAAAATGAATGGATTAATATTATGGTCTGATTGCTTTGAAAAAGATAAAGGTAAGTTGCCAGAATATTTAATGTAAGATTATGAGTTGGATGAATCTGTTAACCAGTTAATATTATCCATCAGTAAGAAATTAAACAAAGTTTTGATAATATGAATGCAGAGAAACAGAACCCTATTTCTCCATTATATGAATATATAAATGCTATCAGAGAAGGTAAATTGACCTACGAAGGAAGCTTGTCCAAGTTATAAAGTTAATTATAAATAAGTAAAAATTGAAAAAAAATAAAAAACAGCCACCAGAGAATAAACGAAAGTCTCCACTTTAATATGCCACCAAGAACAAAATAACCAAACGACTAAGTGATTTCACCAGGCTTCAACCACTAGCTTCTTCAGAGTCATTTGGTATAACATCCACAACTTTTTAAATATACAAACAACTAATTGATTGATTAATTAGTTACATCACCACCGAAGAAGATGGTTTAACAAAAATAATTAATAGAATTCCTTCAATCCACAAACATACAATCCACTTCATTTTATACTTTTTTATTATTCCATAAAATATATATATAATGTGTATAAATGCATAAAAAAGAAACAAAAACAAGTTATATTATGTTTGCAATCACACAGATTCACAGGCAGAATACAAATATTATAGCCCATACATTGTAATAAAATCAATAAGTGACTGAACTGCACTAATAATATCTTACAATTATATTTAAATATAAAATCTAACGTAATTGTTGTTTACTATGTACTGGTCACCATAACAGTTTCAGTGATGTAGTTTGAAAATTAAAGGTGATTTGCCTTAAGTTTAAAAATTGGCATCAAGGAAACAGCATCATTCAAACCAGGTGACTTCAGAGCATTAAGTCTAAGTTGCCAAGTTGTTTCCAGGGCTCCAATTTTATTACTAACATCACAGCCCCTTTCACCCATGACTACTTGGTGTATAATAAAAAATACAAACTTTTTAAAATTCTTACATTTTTTTGAATGTAAATAAAGTGCATTGTGCTCATCCTTTCTGTAAATGCATCTCAAATGATCCGAAATCCTATCACATAGTCTACTAATGGTTTTACCCACATTAAATCCATCACATGAAATACATGAAGCAACATATACAATGTTTTTAGTGTTGCAATTACATGTCCCTGGACATGAAATAGTACATTTATAGTCATGTACACATAAATATGGACCTTCATTAATATACCTACAACATTTACACATACCACATTTCTTCATACAAGACTTTCTCCCAGTAATAACTTCTCTTTAAAGTAAACATTTTAAGTTGTTACCTCTACTATATACTATTAATGGTTCAGATCCTAAAATTACCTTAATGTTGTCAGTAAAGCAAAATTTCCAAGCATTCCTCATACATGTTACCAAATCATAAGCCCTATCATTATACTTTAGTACAAATGCAGCACCTAGTTTTTCTAGGTTACTGTCACTAGTTATAATAGATGTCACATTCCGTAAAATAGGGATGTAACATGTTTCTCTTTTTCTCATAATCTCTCTTTTATTATTTAATAATAATTTTAAGGGATAACCCCTATGTAAGAACATTCCTATCAACTTATATATTTCATCCTTAAAGGTTAAGTTGTCACTAACCAACCTACATGTTCTCACCATCTGTCCCTTTATAATCCCTTTTCTTTGATGATACGGGTGACAGCTATTGAAATGTAAAAGTGAATTGGAATATGATTCTTTTCTATAAATATTATGGCATAAACCTTGTGATGTTTTCTTTATAGTTATAGCCAGAAAACTAATCTCTTCCTTGTGCCAAAAATAGGTAAATTTGAAAAAATCCTATGTAGTATTTAAATAGTCAATGAACTCCACAATAGATGTTTCATCACCTTTCCAAAAAATTAACACATCATCTAAAAATCTGTTGTATAACAAGATCTTGTCTTTGTATTCGGATGAAAAAAATAAACAAATTCTCCCATGCAAGTAATAGTAAATTAATTTTAGTCATAATCACCATCCCTCACCCTTGTCCAATTTCATAAACCTATATTGTTAATTTTGAGATAGATTTTTCATAAACAACCTTTCATCTTTTGATAGGTTGTCCTTAACATTTTTATCTTGTAACAAAACATTTCTAAACTCATTTTCCACACATCTCTCTAAGGTAATAACCTCTGGATTTGATGGGGGGATGAATGTATTACTTTTCTTAAGGGGCATATTCAATTCTGTTTTAGTGGTGCTTCCTTTGTTATGGGAAAAAACATTTTTAAATTTAACTGTCTCATATAAAGTTTAAGATTAATCAGAACTTGAGCAATGTCCAGTCTATAAGTGGGTATAAAATTTCTACCCTCACTCAATAAATCAAAACGGACATCACTTATTTCCATGTCGGTGTAGTTGTAAATATAAAAGCCATTTCTCTCATACTTTATAACTCACAGATGTGTTGTTAATAATGGAAAGTGTGATATCTCCAGGGCTAGTAAAATTCAACAAAACACAATTGTCTGCTGTAAATTCATTCTTAAAGTAAATTCTAGGCACATGTTGCTCATTGACTATTTCAACAATTCCACTAACATTCAGTAATCCAGGATTTACAGTACTGTTGTTACAAAAGTACAATGCATTTTCAGAACAAATATTAATCCAGTTGTCTATACAAACATCATGCATTGTCATTAATAGTCCCTTCTGTTCCCCCTCCCACCACAACCTTTCCAATAATGGTGTTGAACATTCCTGCCTGTTTGTCCCTTGTTTAACAATCTCTCCAATCTCCTCATTTCGGTCTGGTGTTCTAAAAAACATTCATCGCTGTCAACAGTTTGATCATTTTTGTTCATGAACAAGGGCTAGCTATGTTTCGTGAGAGTCTCTCAAAAAGTAAAATGACAGACAAAAATAAAACAAATTTGTTAATAGATCTTATGGAAATTATATTAAAATACAACTTTATCAGTTTTGAAGGAGAAATTTACCAGCAGTTAACTCGTGTAGCAATGGGAGCCAAATGTGCTCTTGTGTTTTCTAATTTAGTATTACTTGCATGGGAGAATTTGTTCATGTTTTCATCCGAATACAAAGACAAGACCTTGTTATACAACATATTTTTAGATGATGTGTTAATTTTGTGGAAAGGTGATGAAACATCTATTGTGGAATTCATTGACTATTTAAATACTACAATGGATTTTTTCAAATTTACCTATTTTTGGTACAAGGAAAAATTAATTTTCTGGATATGACTATAAAGAAAACAGCACAAGGTTTATGTAGTAATATTTATAGAAAATAATCATATTCCAATTAATTTTTGTATTGCAATAGCTGTCACCCATATCATCAAAGAAAAGGGATTATAAAGGGACAGATGGTGAGAACATCTAGGTTGGTTAGTGACAACTTAACCTTTAAGGATGAAATATATAAGATGATAGGAATGTTCTTAGATAGGGGTTATCCCTTAAAATTATTATTAAATATTAAAAGAGAGATTATGAGAAAAAGGGAAACATGTTACATCTCTATTTTATGGAATGTGACATCTATTACAACTAGTGACAGTAACCTAGAAAAACTAGGTGCTGCATTTGTACTAAAGTACAATGATAGGGCTTATGATTTGGTAACATGTTTGAGGAATGCTTGGAAATTTTGTTTTAGTGACAACATTAAGGTAATTTTAGGATCTGAACCATTGATAGTATATAGTAGTGGTAACAACTTAAAATGTTTACTTGAAAGAGAAGTTAATACTGGAAGAAAGTCTTGTATGTAGAAATGTGGTATGTGTAAATGTTGTAGGTATATTAAAGAAAGTCCATATTTATGTGTACATGACGATAAATACATTATTTCATGTCCAGGGATATGTAATTGCAACACTAAAAATATTGTATATGTTGCTTCATGTATTTCATGTGATGGATTTTATGTGGGCAAAACCATTTGCAGACTATGTGATAGGATTTTGGATAATTTGAGATGCAATAACAGAAAGGATGAGCACAATGCACTTTATTTACATTCAAAAAAAATGTAAGAATTTTAAAAAGTTTGTATTTTTTATTATAGACCAAGTAGTCATGGGTGAAAGGGGCTGTGATGTTAGTAATAAAATTGGAGCCCTGGAAACAACTTGGCAACTTAGACTTAATGGTCTGAAGTCACCTGGTTAGAATGATGATGTTTCCTTGATGCCAATTTTAAAACTTAAGGCAGATCACATTTAATTTGGAAACTACATCACTGAAACTGTTATGGTGACCAGTACATAGTAAACAACAATTAAGTTAGTTTTTATATTTAAATATAATTGTAAGATATTTTTAGTGCAGTTCAGTCACTTATTGATTTTATTACAATGTATGGGCTATAATTTTTATATCCTGCCTGTGAATCTGTGTGATTGCAAACATAATATAACTTGTTTTTGTTACTTTTGTATGAATTTATACACATTATATATATTTTATAGAACAATAAAAAAAGTATAAAATGAGGTGGATTGTATGTGTGTGGATTGAAGGAATTCTATTAATTATTTTTGTTAAACCATCTTGTTCGGTGGTGATGTAACTAATTAATCAATCAATTAGTTGTTTGTATATTTAAAAAGTTGTGGATGTTATACCAAATGATTCTGAAAAAGCCAGTGGTTGAAGCCTGGTGAAAGCGTTTAGTCATTTGGTTATTTTGTTCTTGGTGGCGTATTAAAGTGGAGACTTTCGTTTATTCTCTGGTGGCTTTTTTTAAATTTTTTCTCAATTTTTGCAAGTTTTTCTTATCCATTTGGATTGTTCTACATTTCATTGTTTAAATCGGCCCTGGGGACAATCGTTGGTCTGTTCATTTGGTACACAAGATTTTTTCATCTATTCCGGATGGAGAATGTGCTTAATGAACTGGCCAGTGTTGTGGAGAAATTAAAAAAAGCTCCATTCTGGTGTAACAGGGGAAGGGAGAGAAACTAACAACAACAGCCCTACAAATTCACAGATGGAACTTTTTACTTTACATTCACCGATGAATGGTGGATCGACGAATGATAATATTACATCAACCTCGTATAGCAACGTTGTGGCTAGACAACAAATTCAAAGTGGAACATTGCCGACAGTGAATGCCAATCAGGTTAATGTTACAGGGCAATGTGACTTCAAATCATGGTTTCAGGAACCGGCGTTTGAGGCCTATCTCTCAGACCTGAAGGAGGCGAGAAGATCTTCACCAATCTTAAAAGAACAAATCTTCAGTTCTGAAAAGCTTTGCATTAAATTCAGAGCTATTCAACTAGATAACTTGCTTCTTAAGAAATCATTGGCTTTGAATAAAGTTCCGCAAGGTTTGCGGTTATGGAAACTCCCTATGGGAGTAGAAACAGGGACAGCAGCGTATCGTGAACTGATTTCATTGTACAACAAAACAGGTATGGAAATGTTGAACATTATAATCAAGAATAATGAGATTAAACTTGTAAAACTACAAGAAGAAAATAATAGCCTTAACTCCAGTATTACGAGTGACTTACTTTTTTCCCAACAAAAAGAAAGTTTTGATAAAGTACTTAAGAGTGTTGAGATGTTTGTTAATAAAAATCTTACTATCAAACACAAAAAACTTAATAGAGACACTCTTGACTACAAGAATAACTGTGCCTATCCACCGGGTACTAAATGAAAAATTAATGCTTTTTTGACTGATGATCGGGCTGACAGTGCTGAATAAAATAAATTTGGCGAAAATGTTGACAGTGATGAATGTTTTTTAGAACACCAGACCGAACTGAGGAGATCGGAGAGATTGTTAAACAAGGGACAAACAGACAGGAATGTTCAACACCATTATTGGAAAGGTCATGGTGGGATGGGGAACAGAAGGGGCTATTAATGACAATGAGTGATGTTTGTATAGACAACTGGATTAATATTTGTTCTGAAAATGCATTGTACATTTGAAACAGCAGTACTGTAAATCCTGGATTACTGAATGTTAGTGGAATTGTTGAAATAGTGAATGAGCAACATGTGTCTAGAAGTAACCTTAATAATGAATTTACAGCAGACAATTGTGTTTTGTTGAATTTTACTAGGCCTGGAGATATCACACTTTCCATTATTAACAACACATCTGTGAGTTATAAAGTATGAGAGAAATGGCTTTTATATTTACAACTACACCGACATGGAAATAAGTGATGTCCGTTTTGATTTATTGAGCAAGGGTATAAATGTTGTACCCACTTATAGATTGGACATTGTTCAAGTTCTGATTAATCTTAAACTTTATATGAGACAGTGAAATTAATTTTTTTCCCATAACAAAGGAAACCCCACTGAAACAGAATTGAATATGCCCCTTAAGAAAAGTAGTACATTCATCCCCCCATCAAATCCAGAGGTCATTACCTTAGAGAGATGTGTGGAAACTGAGTTTAGAAAGGTTTTGTTACAAGATAAAAATGTTAAGGACAACCTGTCAAAAGATGAAAGGTTGTTCATGAAAAATCTATCTCAAAATAAACAATATAGGTTTATGAAACCGGACAAGGGTGGGGGGTGGTGGTGATTATGACTAAAATGGATTATTCAAGCAGGATGATGCATATTCTTAATGATGAGACAACTTACAGGACAGTATCAAAAAATGAAGTAAATAGGACTTATTTAAAGATTGATCTCTTCCTTCAGGATGCATTATTTCAGGGTGCTATTAAGGAATTAGAATACAATTATTTAACAGTAAAATTTCCAAATTTACCAGTCATGTTTGGTATTCCAAAGGTCCACAAAGAAGTTAGCAGCCCTCCATTTAGACTGATTGTTGCAGCCAGGGGTTCTAAGACTGAACCCCTTACTTCTTTTGTGGACACTTGGCCAAAAATAGCAGTAGAAGAAGCTGAGCATATTTTGAGAGACTCATGGCATTGCCTTGAGAGGCTTAGGCAAGTTAAAGACAACAATAATTTTTTTTCATAACAGTGGATGTAGTTAATCTATTCACAGTCATTCCTCATGAACAAGGGCTGGCTATGTTTCATGAGAGTCTCTCAAAAAGTAAAATGACAGACAAAAATAAAACAAATTTGTTAACAGATCTTATGGAAATTATATTAAAGGACAACTTTATCAGTTTTGAAGGAGAAATTTACCAGCAGTTAACTGTTGTAGCAATGGGAGTCAAATGTGCTCCCGTGTTTTCTAATATAGTATTTCTTGCATGGGAGAATTTGTTTATTTTTTCATCCAAATACAAAGACAAGATCTTGTTATACAACAGATTTTTAGATGATGTGTTAATTTTGTGGAAAGGTGATGAAACATCTATTGTGGAGTTCATTGACTATTTAAATACTACAACGGATTTTTTCAAATTTACCTATTTTTGGCACAAGGAAGAAATTAATTTTCTGGCTATAACTATAAAGAAAATATCACAAGGTTTATGTAGTAATATTTATAGAAAGGAATCATATTCCAATTCACGTTTACATTTCAATAGCTGTCACCCGTATCATCAAAGAAAAGGGATTAGAAAGAGACAGATGGTGAGAACATCTAAGTTGGTTAGTGACAACTTAACCTTTAAGAATGAAATATATAAGTTGATAGGAATGTTCTTAGATAGGGGTTATCCCTTAAAATTATTATTAAATATTAAAAGAGAGATTATGAGAAAAAAGGAAACATGTTACATCCCTATTCTACGGAATGTGACATCTATTACAACTAGTGACAATAACCTAGAAAAACTAGGTTCTGCATTTGCAATAAAGTACAGTGATAGGGCTTATAATTTGGTAAATATGTTTAAGGAATGCTTAGAAATTTTGTTTTAGTGAAAACATTAAGGTAATTTTAGGATCTGAAACATTGATAGTATATAGTAGAGGTAACAACTTAAAAGGTTTACTTGAAAGAGAAGTAAATACAGGGAGAAAGTCTTGTATGAAGAAATGTGGTATGTGTAAATGTTGTAGGTATATTAATGAAGGTCCATATTTATGTGTACATGACTATAAATACACTATTTCATGTCCAGGCATATGTAATTGCAACACTAAAAACATTGTATATGTTGCTTCATGTATTTCATGTGATGGATTTTATGTGGGTAAAACCATTCATAGACTACGTGATAGGATTTCGGATCATTTGAGATGCATTAACAGAAAGGATGAGCACAATGCACTTTATTTACATTCAAAAAATGTAAGAATTTTAAAAAGTTTGTATTTTTTATTATAGATCGAGTAGTCATGGGTGAAAGTGGCTGTGATGTTAGTAATAAAATTGGAGCCCTGGAAACAACTTGGCAACTTAGACTTAATGCTCTGAAGTCACGTGGTTTGAATGATGCTGTTTCCTTGATTCCAATTTTAAAACTTAAGGCAAATCACATTTAATTTGGAAACTACATTATTGAAACTGTTATGGTGACCAGTACATAGTAAACAACAATTAAGTTAGGTTTTATATTTAAATATAATTATAAGATATTTTTAGTGCAGTTCATTCACTTATTGATTTTATTGCAATGTATGGGCTATAATTTTTGTATCCTGCCTATGAATCTGTGTGATTGCAAACATAATATAACTTGTTTTTGTTACTTTTGTGTGAATTTATACACATTATATATATTTTATGGAACGATAAAAAAAGTATAAAATGAGGTGGATTGTATGTATGTGGATTGAAGAAATTCTATTAATTATTTTTGTTAAACCATCTTCTTCGGTGGTGATGTAACTAATTAATCAATCAATTAGTTGTTTGTATATTTAAAAAGTTGTGGATGTTATACCAAATGACTCTGAAGAAGCCAGTGGCTGAAGCCTGGTGAAAGCACTTAGTCGTTTGGTTATTTTGTTCTTGGTGGAGTATTAAAGTGGAGACTTTCGTTTATTCACTGGTGGCTGTTTTTTTTATTTTTTCTCAATTTTTACAAGTTTCTTTTATCCATTTGGATTGTTCTACATTTCATTAATTATAAATAACAATAATAATAAATAATTTTGATGCATAATTCTGGAACTTTTTAGACAGTATTAGATTGAGTAACTCAAAAGATGGTGACAATAAAACTTTGCTACTTAACTTAATTAATCAAACTTCTAGTTTATAATGGAAAGTTTTAATGTGAAAATGTATACATAGAATGCTTGTTACTCCCTAAAAAATCTGTAAAATTAATAAAATGCTAGTTCAGTTTGTTGGAGATGTAGCAAAGTTTTTAAAGCTGATTGGACACACATTTGTGGATTTTGAAAAATTAAATGCATACTGGGAAGAGATAATTATGTTTTAAAGGGTTCCTATTACGTTATCAAAACATAATGTAATCGAACCATCAAAACTTCAAAATAGCTGCATTTCGAAGATCGCATTGTGGGATCGCAGTACAGTGAGGATTACAATGTTTGCCCTTACCTCACTGTAGTGTGATCTCATGGTTGGAATATATATTTAGTGGGGGTGGGTGGGGTGCAGCGCCCCCCACAATACAAGCTTCAAAATGCTGCCATTTAGAAGTTTTGATGGTTTGATTATGTTATTTTTTGATAACGTAATATTAATCCATTTTTAAATGGGTTATGCTCTAATAATTGTTCATTAACTAGATCAATAATACTAATGACTGTTCTACTTCCTTTATCATAAAAGCCAAACAATAAAACATCTTCTGGAGTTTAATGGCACTAGCCGGAAAAGTTATTACAAAAAAGTGGCTTCATTAATTTTTTTTTTTTTTTTTTAATTTAACAGCAATACTATATAAAACTGAAAAAGAAGTGAAAAGAATAAGATCTATAAATCATGCTTAGACTTTTGTTGGCTGGGACAGCCTTGGAATGCTTCTAGTGAAATAACATCCTTAATCTGCTAATTCTATAAGATGACCTTGATAAAACAATGTATTCCTAACATTGTATAACAGTATGTGATGTTGAATTGCTCCCTTTCCGTACATATTGTTTTTGTTGTGTCTTTCGGCTTTTTCCGGTTAGGGGTCGCCACAGCGGAACTCCAGTCCGCTAATGATTGGCAGTAGATTTTTACGTACCGAGTTGTCAGCTCTGATGCACAACCTTCAACGAAGGTACGCCCATTCACACATGTCTCTATACAGAAGACGCTTTAGCTGAGAATCGAACAGGACAACGTCTTATTGTGAGGCAACAACGCTACCGCAGCACCACCACCATGTTAAATTAATAAAAATTTTCTTAAAAAAAGAAAAATGGTACTAGAGTCATTATACTAAGACCATGTTTATGTATGTTTAAAGGCAATGATGCAATTATGGCAAACATAGGACTGCGAGTAACCATGTCACTTGTTATTCTGGACCTACTCTTAGGTGAGGTTTGGAGTTGTCTGTTATTATTTGCTCTTTCTAGCTAACTCTAAACTTGTTCAAACATGATAAAAATGTTATCAGACAGATACAATGGTTGCACAAAGCATCTATCAGTGCTTATCACTGACCAAAGTATTAGTTATACATTATAATTATTAAAACTGCATTGCATAATATTCATCATTTCTTAAAAATGTAAGCACAATAGACACTGTAAATAATCAAAATTAATAATTGCCTAACTTAAGTCTGATAGGTAAATTAAATTACCAGGGGAAGTTTTAATTACCATCAGCTGTGAGAATCAGTAACTGTCAGTCAGTTGGACACTCATTTAATATACTTTCTAGTACATGGGCCACTTTGTATAACAAAGTAGAATACATACATTTTAATTACTAAATAAATCAGCTATCACCTGCCATCAGTAATGCATTTCACATTTAAGGATTTTATACACACACACACACACACACACACACACACATATATATATATATATATATATATATATATATATGTACTTCTCTTGTTCAAAATTTCACTTTATAGAACAAATGAAGATTGAGACTCAGTTTAGCAAAAGTACACTTAACTGAAAGTGCGCTTTTGCAAAACTCAATTTACCGATCTTGGACTGCATACTCGCACTATACAAGCAGCGAGGGTCCAGTCCAACAAACAAAACACATTTAAGCAGGGGGGCAAGCCCCCATGCATCCCCCACACCCCTGCTACTTATATATACTAAATCCAAGATAGCACTACAGTGGCAAAAAGGTATATTTTCTTGTCCCCACTGTACTGTGGCTCAGTATACTGAGTTTAATCACACTTGTATAAAATGTATAAAATAAATTTTGTATAGTATATATATATATATATATATATATATATATATATATATATATTATATACAGATAAATTTATTTTGATCTAAATTTACATCTCGAGTCCAGTCTACCTGCCTGCCTGGAACTTATTTGGATTTTTTTCACCAGTCTGCTTTTTGCGGTTGTTTATTTACAGTAAAAGTGTAGTTATCTTCTCAGAGACAGAGTATATCTGAAACATTAAAGCTGTTTAAATTACAGCTGTAATATGCCATGTAAATAAAGCTGTGGTACCTGTGGTTTTTATTCTGTGTGTTCTTGGCAATATTGGTCTGATTCATAGACCCCCACTCCACTGCTTAGATCTTCACTGTGCACTCTAGGCAGTGAATTCTGCCCACTGTATGCAAATGCTGCATTCTATGGGAGGGGTCTATGTAAATATTCTTCCTGGTACACAGCCTGGTTGTAGTACTTCAGATTTTTTAAGATTCATTAACACATTAACTACACAATGTGACAGTATGTGTGCTGGTCCATGAGTGTGTTTGCTTGCGTGAATGATTATTGTGAATGTCAGTGTGTGTGTGTGTGTGTGTGTGTGTGTGTGTGTGTGTGTGTGTGTGTGTGTGTGTGTGGTTGTCCTGGCACAGTGGGTTCTCAGTGTCTCTGTGCATTTCTCTTCATATCTGAGCTGCAATGCCAGAATGAGGTGTTCCAAGGTGTAGTTATTCCAGCTCCGCAGTACAGTAATTCAGAGTTATAAATTCCAAGGTAATGAGATGTTACTTTAGGGAATATGGCTGATTAGAATAGTAATGCAATCCAACTTATCAGTGCAGGGTCATTTGTGCTTCAGTGTTCTTTATGTGTCTATATTATAT
Organism: Protopterus annectens; assembly: GCF_019279795.1. Taxonomy (NCBI): domain Eukaryota; kingdom Metazoa; phylum Chordata; order Ceratodontiformes; family Protopteridae; genus Protopterus; species Protopterus annectens. The sequence goes on along the minus strand of NC_056738.1, from coordinate 53,639,844 downwards.
TATTGTATGATGAAAATAGAGAATGCTATTTCATCGTACCGATAATATCTAAACAACAAAATATCGAACAAACGGAAAAGCGAATTTTTTCCCAGGGAAAAAAATTGCTGCTCCGTAAAAAAAAAACACTTAAACACAAATTTAAGTAGGTGGCTTCACCCCCCGCACCCCCCGATGTGGGGGGCTGTGCCACCTACACCCCCCTATTTAAATATACCAACTTCGAGATCGCACCATAGGTTCATAGGTTCATAGGTTTATACTAGGCTATCTGCCCTAATGCATTTATAAGCCTAGCCCAAATTTTTGTGGCTTACGCCACCCCTTATATGAAAAAATACTGTGCCCATTAGTTTGTTGTGCCTCTGTCCAGCAGTGACACAGAGATGATTCCCGGGGTAAACCTACGATCTCCCATCCACAGGTCTAGATTTCTCTTGAACAGAGTCAGCGAGGTGCTCTGCCTCACATGGACCGGGATTTTATTCCACAGCATAGGGAGTCTCTGAGTGATAAATCTATCCCTCCAGCATGTCCTATTTATATCCGTGCTAAGGTTTAAGTCACTTGCTCTAGTGGTTTTGGTGGATTTGGATTTTTTGAGGTGGAGCATGTCCATTAATTCTGGGCTGGACATGGCCTTGTATGTCAGGCACATGTCACCTCTGAGCAGACGGTATGCGACTGAATAGAGCTGGAGTTTCTTCAATCTGGCAGCATATGACAGATTTTGGAGTCCCTTTATCCTTTTGGTGAGGAACCTTTGGGGTCTCTCCAATTGCTGCAGATGTCGGGTGAGATACATCCCGAATGGGGCATTGTACTCTATCATTGGTCTGATAAGTGAAGAGTACAGGGGAACAATGACCTCACTAGATCTGGATGTGAATCCGTTCATGATCAGGTGGGCAATGTAGAAGGTCTTTCTAACCACTTTAGCAACGTGAGTGTCAAAAGAAAGGCCACTGTCAACCTGGGTCCCCAGGTCCCTGATAACCTCTTCTGTGCTTAGTGGATTGCCACCTATATGGTAGCTTGGGGTTACCTTGTTTTTCCCGAAGGGTATGACTATACATTTTTGGCGTTTAACTTCAGGCCATGGCTCTGGCACCAGCTATCTGTTTCCGTGAGTCCCTTCTGAAGGATATCCATGTCCGATGCACTTTCCACTATGGCCCAGTTTGCAGTCGCCTGCAAACTTTGTCAGCCAAAGTCCTCCCATGTTGGCCTGTACTTCTGAGAAGTAGATGCCAAACAATAGGGGCCAAGGACCGAGCCCTGTGGGACACCACTTGTGACCGGCTTGGAGTCTGACATAGCGCCAGCAACTCTAACCCTGTGGGTTCTGTCCTTAAGCCAGTTTGCAACCCATCTTGTGACATATGGGTTTACATTTAAGCTGGTAAGTTTTTCTACAATACCTGAGTGGGGTATTGTGTCGAAAGCCTTTGCAAGGTCAAGGTAGGCTGTATGGACTGCCTTTCCCTCATCAATGGCCTTGGTGACTGTTGCGAAGAAGTCGACCAAGTTCAAAAGGCATGATCTTCCCTTGACAAAGCCAAACTGGGTCGGGTCCAATGTCTGCAAGTCCCCTATATCTTTGTTTATGAGCTCCATTATGATCCTCTCCATAGCTTTGCAGACTAGACTTGTTAAGTTTATGGGGCGGTAATTACCAGGGTCCGTAGAGGCGCCGCCTTTGTGGAGTGGGACCACAGTTGCCGTACGCCACTCCTTGGGCACGTATCCTGTGGTAAGGCTGAGATTAAACAGCTGCCTTATGTGCGGGTTTAATTCCTCATTTAGCTCGTGTAGCACACAGCCGGGGACACCATCTGTGGGTTCAGTGATTTTTGTATCATTTTGGACTAATTCTGAGCATATCTGGGAGTTTCCACCCAGGTTCCTAACATAGCTGAAAAAGGTCTTATGATTGTCCTTTGAATCCATGGCAATTTTTCTCTCAAAATTGGCCTTAGTTGATTTTATGAGTGCTCGTATTTTTTTACTAATAATGATCAGGGGTGACTTCCCTTTTATGGATTTTGTTCTATCATGTAATAGCTTTCTCCTCTTATTGTAAAGTTTGTTAATGGCTGGGGTCCACCAGACTGGACGTTTGCCCTTTGTGGAAAGAGTCTTGGTTTTATTTGGGATTGCCTGATCCATGCAGTCCTGGAGGTGTTCATAGAAGGCATTTGTAAGGGCTTCCGCAGCTTGGGTTGTGGTTTCCACTGGCTCAGGGGACTTGAAGGATACCACACCAGTCTTGAGTAGTGTGAAGTTTGCTTTAGAGAAGTTCTTCACTATGGTCTTTTTTGTTTGGGGTGGGGGCGGGATGTGGATTTCCAGTGAGATTAGTTTATGATCAGATCTCACCAATGAGGGATATACTTCTGGTGTGGAGCATTTTGTCCCCATGTTTGTGACAATGAGATCTAGTATATTTTCTCCTCTCGTGGGAACAGTGACTAGCTGTTCCATGGCATTTGAATTTATGAACTCCAGGAACCATTGGGCTAGAAAGTTAGGGCTTGAGTAATGTTCCCAGTCTATATTCGGGTAGTTGAAGTCACCCAATATGATGGTGTTATAGTTCCTCCATAGTGGAGGAAATGGCAAAATCCCAAAGATGGACCACTGAATTTTTTCCCTGGGAAAAATTTTGATGTCCCATGACTTTGCTATTTTGCCATTTCGACAGTATCAGACTGACTAAATAGCATTTGCTATTTAGTCCATTCAATACTGTCATATAGACTCTTCTTTACTATGAATCCTGGACATAATGTCACAGCCAGGTGAATTAATTTTTATGCAAGAAATGTCAATCAAAGTTATAGTCCACTTAACTCTGTTGAAATTTTGACATGTATCAACAAGTTGTTTACCCATTTTGGTTTTGATAGCTTCAATGTTATTTACTGAATGGAAAGAAAACAGCTGCTAAGCAAATAGTCAGGGAGTGACCTGTGATTTTAATTGGGACCAGGAAGAACAGAACTCTTGTCTGTATCATTTTTTTCTATAAAGCATGATGGCTTTCATCTGTCATGATGTTAATCTAGTACGAATAGTGGCACTTTTTTTTCTTTTGGTATTGCTGCATATACCACCCATGACTGGCCTAGCATTGGATCTAAATGATTGAAGTGACACCATGTCCCCATGTGCAAAATTGGGTAAAACGGGATTGTGGATGGAAGGATTATTGCCTCTACTACCTAATACTCATCAGCCAACACCTAATCAATCAACCCATTCTTTTTCACATTACTAGATGATAAGAGATGGATCAGAGGAGGACATTATTAATTTAGTCAAAAAGGGTATTTTCACTTTTTGTGTCTTAGAATTTTAACTTCATGCTACATGCTTCTTAACACCCCAGGGTTCTGACTGCAATGGGTATGCTGACAAGGACATATCACCCACTTCCAATAATGCTGTAACCCCTCAAGGCTGTCCTGTGTCACCACTCCTATGTTATCTACAATGTCATCTGGGGATTCTAGTGCAAGAAAAAACAGCTGAACATGCACCTTGCTACCTACCCATAAAGAAAGGCAAACCATCAAAGCTACATCACTCCTGTCTTTGACTATTTCAGCTGCTGCAGGTGTCTGAGACACTATTTGAACTGGGATCACCTGGGTTGTTGTCAGGGCTTTATCCACATACGTGATCACAGCTAGCTAATAGTGGTATATTCAAGTATAAAATATTGCAGTTTGGTAAACAAATGCTTTAAACCTGAATGGAAAGATCCATTGGTACTTGATTAAGGTAGTCATAAATCCCTTTGCATTAACCAGAAAGGATCTCACTGGATTGCTTATCAAGCAACAATCATTCAGTTACATGGAGCATAAAAGGAAGGCTTCAACCACAATAATCCATGAGCAGTTAGCCTCTATCTGCACATGGAATGTTCACATGGAACAGGGATACTGAGTTGGTTACTTGACAGAAGAAAAAGACAGTGAAGATGATTCAAGATTTTGATAAGCCTGAATATTTTCTGTCAAGAATCCAGAAGATACAGCCTCACAGTATCTTGGAATGAAAAACTGTACTTAGCATTGCCATGCATCCAGATATACATTCATCAAATTACATATATAATAACAGCAAAATAAATATATATGTATTATAACTCTTCAAATGCTCATTACGTTGATGTCTGTAAAATTGACTTTAAAACATCAAAACATGGAACATTAAAACATATTGTGCATTCTCTAAGGATTATCATGAAACATAAGAGAAAGCTAAACTAACAAGAAGTATATTTCTGGGGGGTGGGGATAAGCCTGCTCGACCTTGGTTAATACACCCATTAATATATATATATATATATATATATATATATATATATATATATATATATATATATGTGTGTGTGTGTGTGTGTGTGTGTGTATGTATCCCCTTTAGAAACCTGAATATTCACTTACCTGACTTTTAAAATGCTGAGACAAAAAGATGGATGACCCCACAACACCATCATCCCAGAACACTGGCTTTCTATCCCAGGTAAGTAACTGCTTAGATATCCTGTTGACCTTTGCCCCTTACCCCAGAGTAGTGCGATCTCAGAGTTGGTATATTTAATTGAGGGGTGTGGGATGCACAGCCCCCCCACATGGGTGGGTTTGATTTTCTTCAGATTACATTTTTGTTTAAGATGGCCTAGAGGTTACTTACCTGGAGTGGTAAGATGTTCGTGTGCTGGTGCTGTCGGCCCTTTCTTCTTGGTGTTATGAGTTTCAGGTAAGTGAAATTTTATTGTAAAGTTGACCCATGTATGATATATGGTTAGACATATATATATATATATATATATATATATATATATATATATATATATATGTATATATATATATATATATATATATGTTCACTGTAAAAGCTCGGAATTCTGAAATATCGAATTTCAGAATCTCAAGCCTGTAAAGTGGAAACCCTAAAAGCATGAAAACCCAGAAGCACGAAATTCAAAATCTCGCATATCGGAGATGTTGAATTAGTGCTTCTGGTGTTGCACTGTGGTTATGCATTCAGGTAAGTGTTTATGTTTTAATGGTTTTGGGTAAGGGCTGTAGTGTGCGTTAGTGTGTTTTGTTACTGTGGTGTGTGTGTGCAAGGGGAATGTAGCTTATGTGATGGTGTTTTATGTGTTTGTGTATGTTGTGAACCTTGGAGTTAGTATATTTAATTGGGGGGGGGTGTGGGTGGCGCAGGGCCTTGCCCCCTGCTCGTATGTAGGATAGGGTGTGTGTTTGTGTGTGGGGAGGAAGGTGTGTGTATGTGTATACCAGAAGCGCTAGTTCAACATCTCCAATATGCAAGATTTTGAATTTCGTGCTAAAAATAAAAAAAAAATGAAAATGTAAAAATATTTCCCCCAAACTTAAAAAGAAGAACAAGCAAAAATTTTAGAATACTTTCAGTAAATGAGAACAATTTATTAACACTTTAAGAAGGACAGGGACACTGGAATGGTGTCCTAAATGTGATGTGGATGTTATTTAATGAGAATGCAAGATTCCTGACAATTAACACAAATGTGGTGTGGAATGTTGCACTACTTAAAGCCTACAAAAAGGAAAAACCGTGGTATCCCTCAAAGCCTCAGAAAACCCAGTATGCAACTTATACCGGGTCAAAAACAAACCAAGAAGAAACTTCACAGTGTGGAGGGTGTGATGTTCACTTCCTGAATTGTGTCATGCACCTAGTTCACTTAATAAAATATGTGCTACAAAATAGTCAATTAGAAAATAGTAGGTAGTCTACATCTGAGTTAAACATGAAATCCCCTTTATTGAAACACACAAACAAGCTTTCCTAGTTGAGTATAATGAAGAGCATCAAAAACATTCCTTATTTATATATAATCAGGTTGTTTGGAACAAGGAAGTAGTTACAGAGAGTGGTTCTGCTAAGAGCAATAAAAGCATTATACTCATTCCTTTAGTCAGGTCCCCCTTCCCCCTTACCACCATAGCGTGATCTGAACCTGTGCTACCTAAAAACGGAAACTAAAAAGCTAGAGACAAATTAAAATATAAGACCAGCTTATTAACACTTTATATAGGCTAACCAACTAATACAAAACATCATTAATTAAGAAACTAACTTACCAACAAAAAGACTAACAAAAATATCTACCATAATGAGTTGAAGTGAACATCACACTCTCCACACTGTGAAGTTACTACTTAAAGCCTACATACATGTTTGCATTCCAGAGATGAAAAATCAAGTTAAAAGCATAAAATAATCAAGAACATTCTACCATGAGGCATCCAAAATTAGAAGTCTTAGTGTCATTTTTTAAATATTTTCCTGCCTTTTCAAATCCTATTATACGCTGGTAAATCACTTAGTTAAAAAGTCAAACCCATGGAAGGTCTAGATGCCATAAGGTGTTATGAGTGTTAACTGGAAGTATACAAAAAGGTGCTATATGCTAGAATGAGTTAAGAAAAACTGCAAACAGAAGTATTGTGGGGTGGACATATAATAGGTAACTTAGGAAGTGAAAGTTATTCTGGAATGTCTATGTTGTATATAAAAACAATGAAAATACTAAATGTAACATTGGTAAGTATGGTAAGGTTAACTGTTGTGGATGTGAGGTGGAGCATTATCCCATTATATGTATATATAACTAGCAAGGAAAGAAAGAATTGTTTCATCTAATATGACACTATATAGTGGTAAACATGAAAATTATAATTGCAGATGACTTTAATTGTAATTTAAAGGCAAGATGTAAAAAAAAAGGTAAGATTTAAAAAAATGCAGGGAGTGATAAAATGTGTTAAATTAGCTGTATGGAACAATGTTCAATGGACTTATAGAGGGATGGGAGCACTCAGATCTGAAACTGATTATTTTGCATTATCAGAAGACTTGGGTGTATCAGATGGCAATACAGTTGTGACAGTTTTTCAGACCATTTCACAATATGGATGGAGGTGATTGAAGAAATAGAGTACACTAAAATAGGAAAGAATAAATGAGAAATTATGGGATGACACTGGAGAGTAGGAAGAATAGCAGTTAAGAACAGATCATATAACCATGAAGGACTTCCTAAAAACTGGAATGAATAGTGGAGTGAATTTAAAAAGAAACACACAAATGTTTTTTTTTCAGTTGCAGAGTGATGTAAGAAAGGAAGAGAAGTGAAGTATGGAAAATTTTATAGAAATGTATTACAGAATTTAGAAACTAATACAAGAGAGTACTATGAAATGGAAAATAAATGTATAAAAGAAATTAAGAAAAGTAATACATTACTGTTTACAGAGATATTATTTATGTGGGAGAAGGCAAGAAGTATCTGCATATGTGGGTAAAATAGTAAAGCAGGATATTAGTATAAAGAGGAAAATGAAAAATGTAAAAGGAGAGGTAAAACAACGCAACAGCAAGTTATGAGTGTTGTAGAACAGCATGTGGAAAATATGTATAAAAGTAAAAAGAAAACAAGAATGAATGGAAAGTAAAAAATCTAGAATGAGTTAAGGAAGCATTTGAAAAGTAAACTACTATCAGTGAATTGGATGAAGTACTAAGTAAAATACATTTTCAGTCATTATCAAGCCCAGATGGTATAGGGTATGGCATATACAAGAAATGAATGGACTGGCAGAGATAGTATTTTGTAAATATACTGAATGAATGGTTAAAGGAGAAGTCTGTTTATAAAGAGCCATGTAGTGAGATATTAAAATTTATATGGAAGAAAGATGAGAAAAATGAAATAAAAAATGGAGACCCATCACATTAAATAACACAGATTAATTTTTATGAAAATAATTCAGAGGAAAATGGAAGGAAGGCTGGATATTATGGTAGACAGTATATATGACATAAAAGAGAAGGGTTATCAAGAATTATTAGATGTAAGAGAAATTGTGGATGATATTATAAGTTAAAGGGATGATGTGAAACATATGGTGGGTGATATTAACACGGTATATGATACAGTAGAACATGATGCTTTGGGGTCTATGTCAGACCACTGAAAACTAATTTCACTGAAACTCATATGGTCAACCCCATTTCACTGAAAACTCATTTCACTGAAAATCTTCTTGACAAGAAATATATCCTAAAAACATGTTTTTGTTGCAACCCCCCATGCCCCCTAACTTATATATGCTAACTCCATAATTTGACACCCATGGAGAAAAGGAAAAAGTACACCACATGCAGTGAATCAGACCTCAGTAGCAAATATGGACATATACAGATCTGGGACCACTGCAATTCACACAAACTGTGCTTGGCTCACTTCCCTAATAACTCCTATGATAAGAAATGACACCATCTCATATTTACTGCACAGTTCTACAGGAGTTTTCACTGAAATGAGTTTTCAGTGAAATAGGTTTGATCATCGGTATTTCAGTGAAATACATTTTCAGTGTTATGACTGGGATCCAATACTTTGTGGGATATTATGGAGAAGTAAGGACTAGGTAATGGAATTAGTGTTACAGTATGTTAAAGGGTTAACAATTTTGTCACTGAAAATAAGTAAAAAGTAGAAAATAAAATCGTTATTATGTACACATGGCATCAGTACTATGTGACTATAGCTCTTCCATGACTAGCACAGCTGCAAGGGAAACTGCATTTAAAAATGAATCCCTAATTCCTGAAGTGATTACTAGCACAGGTGCAAGGAGGACTGCAGACAGGAATGACTCCCTAATTCTTGAAGGATGTCAAAGTGATTTTTGTTCTGTTTCAAGGTTATTTATCAGCAGACTGCATGACATCAAGCAAATACCAAACTATTGACTTAGAAAGATTACCTGGACAAATGGGTCCAAATGGTGCAACAAAAATGTATAAAAGGACTGTAAAACTAAATGTTGACTAGTTACGTTGTAGGAACACAGATCTGAGGTAAATGGAGAATCATCATCTATAGCTGTAATGAAAAGCAAAGCTTGTACAGTAAAATGCTATAAGCTGTAACATGTATGTGTCATTATTATATAAATAAGCTATTTTATTAGTAACTGCACTCAAAATGGTTACAGTATTATAAAGTATACGCTGCTAACATTTATAAATTAGGAGAGAGTGTATGTCAACATGTCAAAATAATAGAGTGAGTCTTAGTAAATGGGTATCTGAGTGAGTAAAGAAATATGCATGGTGTGGTATAAGACAAGGATGTGTCATGACTAGAATATTGTTTACTTTACTAATGAATACGATAGTGAGTGAAGTAGCTTAAAAAATAAAGGGTGCTAGATATGTGATGAAAAAGAAGGTAGTGATTTCAGTAATTTGGACATATGCAGACTATATTAGTCTTAGTTTTTAAGAATAAAATATGGATAAGGTAAGAATTGTCTGAAAGGATGTTTAAAGGAAATGGGAATAACCTTAAATAAATATAAAAGTAAGGGTTTGGGTCATCTGATGAAAATTCAGGGTTCTTGTTTTTCAATGAGTTAAGTGTCTTTGCCAGGAATAAAATTTGGGTAGAATAATGTAATTATGATGCAATTGGGAGAGGGATTGATAAAATAAATGAAAGAAACATGTCTAAAGTGGAGGACGCATAGATAGATTAGAAAAAAAGTTTATCTGGTGAAATCAGTATTAATGGAAAAAATAACACATATGTCAAATGTTTATATGATTTCAAAAAAATGTGAAAAAGAAATTGCAGCTGGCATTTTCTTTAATATGGGGTTGAAGAATGAACCCAGTAAAAAGAGGTGCACTGTATATGACAGAAAATGAAATGTGGTTGGGGTTATTAAAGCGAGTGGTTTATTCTGCTTCTTTAAACTTGTATAGAGTATTAATGTGGGTAAATTAAAAGAATGATAATTTTATAGTGAGAATGTTTAAATATAAGGACAAAACATTCTGGAAGATGATAATAAGAAAGAGAGTATGTAAATGAAGAAAGTAAAATTTATCATAATAAATACTAACAGAAAATATAAAGAAAGACAGAATGATGTGGTACAATAATGTAAGGAAACAATATTATTATGTAAAGCCATGGGAAAATATACTAGAAGAAGTGATTTAAGCTATTAAAGTCAGGAAAAATGTGTACCAAGATAAGAGAGTGCCAAGAATTCCTATTTAGAGTGATAATAAATAAGTTACCAGCAAAGGGAATTATACCATATAAAAAGAAAACTGAAATATATTGTGTTTATTCTTTGGGAAGGCAGAGACAATGGACCATGTTTTTAACAAGTAAAATAGTTGCAAAACTCTAGAAAAAGTTGTGTGAAGGAAAATATTTTGAGAATATAGTTATGAGTGGGTATTATAGTAATAAAATGAAGAATATGTGAAAAGGGTAGATAATTTATTTTATGTAATACGGGTTATTTAGAATGGAATATTGAAGGAAATTTTGATTAATGGCAAATGGATTTTGCCAGATCTATTGCAAAAAATCAAATTATAGCTGTGGAAGGAGTGGGGGACAGTTATGGAAGAATAATGAGGATGGCATTCATGTGGATGAAACATATAATATTAGACTGCAAAGTGCATGACTGTCACCTTCTGATCCTCTTCAGAACTGTAGCCACACTACAATTGTAGCAGAACAGCATGCATTTATTTGGTATATGCTGTATCTGTTGTATAGCTTTATAGCTGATTACTAGGCTAATGACCCTAAAGGATCTTTTTAAGCCTAGCCATACTTCACAACTGTATTTTACAGGCTATGATACCACCTATCTTATAGCTGGTATAAGTTGGGTATGAATGTTTGAGCTTTTATAAGCTTTAGCTTTCTAATAGGGACACAGGTGGCAGACCAAGAGTAAATTTATGATTACCCATACATGCAGGAATAAAATCCATTTCATATGGAAGGGAATCCTTTCGCAGAGAAAGGGTAGCCTCCAAAACAGGTACCTGTCCCTCCAACGTGTCATATTTATGTTGCAGATGAAGTTCAGATCCCTAGATCAGGTGTTTCTGATGATAATTGTTTTACAAATGTGCAACAGATCCATGAGGTCTGGATCATTGAAGGCTTTGAGGCCAGGCACAGATTGCCCCGCAGCAGTCATTACAAGACTGAGTACATAGAAAAGGCTTTGAGGTGGTCCATATAGGATATATTTTCTACATCATGTATTCTTTTTGTGAAGAACCTCTGAAGGTGGTCCACCTGTTTTATATGCCTAGTCAGGTACATACTACAGGGGGTGTTGTACTTGGTGATTGGTCTGATAAGAGCTGAGTATAATGGCACAATGATATCTTTGGACCTAGACCCCACAATCTTGCTTATACGTTGTGCAGTGTAGAATGGCTTCCTTGCTGCAGTGGAGACATAATTGTTAAATGTAAATTTGCTGTTTACATTTCTTCCAAAATCCCTAAATCACAGGTCAACTCTTAGGGGTGTATTATCAAGGCAGTAATTTCCAGGGGTGGTTGTGTTTCTGAAAAATGCTATTATGCATTTTTTGACATTGAGTTTTAACCTATGACTCTGGCCCCAATTATTAGTCTGCATCAAACCTTCTTGTAAGATATTTGTCTCTTTGGGGGATTATGTGACTGTGCCTAATTTACAATTATCAGTGAACTTGGTCAGCCAGAGGCCTTAGATGCTGAACTTGACTTCTGAGAAGGAAATGACAAAATGAGTTGCCCTAGCACCAAGCCCTAGGCTTGCTATCAACATATGTAGGGGCTGACAGAAGCATAGCTGGTTCAATTAGCTCCCTGGGACAGTGTTATGAAAAGTATCACATCCCCTCAGTTCTTCAAGTGAAGAGCCAAAAAAAAAGCACTTCACTGTAATACACCTTAAGTGATTGGCTTATTATAGTTAGATCTACACAGCCCAGCAAAAACAGAAAAAAAATGGTCATTCCTTCTAATGGCACATCATCTGGGTGGCCAGATGCATGACACACACACCCTCCCTCCAGCACCAGCCATTCAGGTCCCATTTCTATGCCCTACCCTAACCCTACTTTAACATATTTTATTTTAAAAAAGCATTTTTTTCTTTTAAACTGTAGCAAACTATTTGCTATAAATGCAGCAAACAGCTGCTACAGTTGTATCTCCCTGCACAAAGAGCTTCAGCATTCATGCTTTAGTAAAAAAGCCATTCTTTTTAAACTGTAGCAAACTGTTTGTCACAAATATAAAATATAGAGAGCAGTTGCTATAGTTTATACCCTACTTGCATGGAGTGCTATAGCACTCTACCTTTAGTTAACAAAAAAAAACTTGTTTTTACTTTTAAACTGTATCAAACTGTTTGCTACAATGTAGCAAGCAGTTGCTACAGTTTGGACCACACATGGAGTGCTACAGGTCTTAGGTTTTACCACAAATGCAATAAATGCAATACTGTTTTTTAGAAGTTGGTTTTACATTATAGAGCAATCAGGATTACATTATAAAGCAATTAGGATTAGCTGATCTTGCCCCCCCAACACTTTCTGCCAGAGACTGTTGTTCCTCTCGCCCTGCCCTAGCTATGTTAAGGGGGTTGATATCTGCTTTTGTGAGCTTGTCTACAATGCTTGAGTGGGGTATTGTTTTAAATCCTTTGGTCAGGTCGAGGTAGGCAGTATATATCATTTTGCCTTTGTCCGTTCCTTTGGTGATCTTCTATGACCTAGCTTTGATGAAACCACACTTGGTTGGATCCAATCTCTGAAGGTCTCCTATGTTATTGTTTATCATTTCCATGATAGTTCTTTCCATGGCCATCCATATGAGACTAGTCAGGCTTATGAGTAGGTCATTTTCCATGATAGCCCCCCACGTGCAGAGGGATAACAGTTGTAGTCCTACATTCACTTGAGACAATGCCTTTTGGAGGCTAGAGCTTCTTGTGGGCCTCATAGTTTATGTTTCATTTTATTAAGGAAACATCTTGGAACATGATCAGGTCCCACTAATGCAGTGATTTTGGTTCTGGAGTGTGCTTTGAGGATGTGCTCCCCATTGATACCTGGGAAGCTGTGGTCGGGGTTATTTTTTGTGGGGTGCTTGGGGTGAATTTGCTATCCTCTGGATCAGTATAGGTGGCTCCATTTGCATTTATTTATTTATTTATTTTTTGCATGTGTTAGCCTTTAAGGATTTGAACATACTTCAAGAAAGCAGTGTTGTTGTTTTCAGCCATGGAGGCTACTTTTATGCCACATTTGCCTTTGTTAGACTTATTTAGTCCCCTTAGTTATTTATTTAGTTTGATGAGGTAACTCTTACCTTGCTGGATATTGCACTTTCCATGCCTTTAAGGATTTGAACATACTTGAAGAAAGCATTGTTGTTGCTTTCAGCCATGGAGGCTACTTTTATGCCACATTTGCCTTTGTTAGACTTATTTAGCCCCTTAGTTATTTATTTAGTTTGATGAGGTAACTCTTACCTTGCTGGATATTGCACTTTCCATGTTTGGCCATGATTTTCTTCTATTTGTTATACAATTTACTGATGTTTTAATTCCACCTGGGTGGCTTGTGTTTAGAGCTAGTTCTCTGCATATTCCAGATAGGTAACACTGCCTCTATTCAGCTATAAATTTTCAGAGTTTTTGTGAATAACTTCATGTAGGCAGTAGTGTTCCCTGGGTTTGGGCATTCTGAAATTTTGCCAGTGTGTAACTTAAAAGTAGGAAGTTAACCTTCAAATAATTTCTAAAAGTATCAGGGTTAACTGGTGTCCTAAGTTTTAGTTTTATTTCAAAAGAGATAATTATATGGTCTGACCTGACCAGTGAAGACGTTACACTTGTGCTAGTACAATTTTCCAGCATATTTGTGAGGACTATGTCCAGGAATCTTTGAGCACGCAAGTCTGAGGTCATATATGATTCACAGCTTATATGGGGTAGTTTAGTCACTCATAATTATAATGTTGGGCTGCAGAAGCATAGCTGGCTCAACCAGTGCCCTGTATTGATACCAAGAATCAACACCCCCCACCTCAGCGCTTCAAGTGAAGAGAAAAAAAAAAAACTTTACTGTAATGGGCCAATCGCTACAGTCGCATCCATGCCTCCATCTCTTCCACTAAAGATTTTCTAGTGGCACACCAACCAGGTGGCCAGATGTACAGCACACTCCTCCACCCCACTTCAGCCATTAAGGACCCTCCTTATAGACATTTTATTAAAAAAATTTCTGTTAAACTATAGCAAACCACTTTCGACAAATGTAGAAAAACAGTTGTTACAGTCTATACCCTGCCTGTATGGATACAGTGCTCATATTTTAGTTAAAAAAAAATTCTTCTTTTAAACTGTAGCAAGCTGCTTGCTACAATTTATACTCTGCCTGCACAGAGTACAATAGTTCTCAAGTTTTAGTTAAAAACTTTTTGTTAATTTCAAACTGTAGCAAACTGCTTGCAATGTAGCAAACAAGTGCTACAGTTAAGACAAAACACGGAGGCTACTGCATGCAGGTTTGAACATAAATGCAATACCAGCTTTTAAAAGCCAATATTACATTAAACAGAGATAGGAATTGGCTGATCATATCCCCCAACACTGCATCTAGTGCAGTTGCCCTTCTCACCTCACCCTAGCTATGCTACTGTCGGGTTGAACATAGAATTACTTGATTTAATTTACATAAGTCATATGTATTTCCTGGGTTATAAAAGGGGACCTATAGCTCACAAGGATATGGTAAGGGAGGAGCTCAAGTGTATCATACTGCTTGACCAGCCTTAAGATGTGATTATTTTTCACGTAAATTGAGACACCTCCACTTTTTGTACCTTTCTGTCAAGTAGTTAGCCTAAATGTCTGGAAGAACTCTCAGAAAACTAAATGCAGTGCCATTCTAGCACACATTAAGTACTATAGATTGATATTTGGCACTTTTCTTGGCTATATAAGTGCGTTCCTGCTATATTGTGAAATTATTTACTACAGTTCGGCACTTGATCATTGTAAAATAAATGAATGGAATGATATGCAGTTCTGCATTTGATCAATGTAAAATAAAGGAATTAAATGATCTACAACCTGAAATAAACTGTTACAAAGAGTTATGTCTTATTTATTCCTCTTCTATCCATTGTTTATTAACCACCATTCATTCTCTTAGAAGTCTGTGCAAACAAAACAAAATAAGGAAAGTCAACTCTTCAGTTTCTTCACTGGTAAAGATCCCTTCCCTGTATGTATGATCTGTGCTTCACAGCCCCCACTGTCTGCCATTTCACTGACACAGGAAGCCTACAGGCTCAACAGTAGCAAGTAGTCCTCAGTACAAGGGTTTGATTCACCCATTTAAAAGTATTTGCAAGAAGAAAAATAAGGAAACTCACCTCTCCTGTTTTTTTTTTGTTACTCTTCAAGACAGATTGTTTGGTTACCCTACGTCCACACTTGATGCTGTTTAACTAACTGAGAAGTCTGCTCACTTGTACAGAGTTCTTCTCTTGCAAAGGCTTCAGTTTACTTACTGAAAAGTTTGTATGAACATGAAAATAAGGAAACTTGTCTCTCCTCTGCTGAAAACCTCTTTCCTGTGTGCTTCTCCAGTGTTCCCAGGCCCTAGCACTGCTTTTTTTCCTGAACCAGGAGGTTTGCTTATTCAATTGAAAGAAGCTTTCTTTGAGAAAATGGTTTTAACTCACCCAGATAAAGTTTCTGCAAACAGAATTTATTTATTATTCATTTATTGACATTTGTTGACTGGGAAAGGACACTGGGTTAGGGACCCATTTTCAGTGGAGGCCCTTGAGAAAAAGCCCCATATGGCAGTTCAAATAAAAACAAAATAATAATAATATATATATATATATATATATATATATATATATATATATATATATATACTGCAGAGACAAATTGTACAAATAGAAGTTGAACTAAAAACAATAGACAAAATGAATGCATAGCATATTGACATATCAATTTAAAGGTTAACTAAATGGTGAAACAGTCAAATATAATGCAAGGATAGTCAGTCTGATTCACATATGATTACCTAGAGGAAGGAAAAAAAGAGGTAAAGTTAGACAACTAAGCATAATGGTTGGCACAAAGAATGAGTAGACCAAGGGTAAGACACAGCGACTTGGATAGTGATAGAGATAACTATATTGAGTGGAACTTCATGGCAACCTGTTTCCACAACAGAAAGGAAAGCAGTAATGAAGTTTAGGACAAAAAATTAAGAAAGTTGCCTTTCATGGCTCCTTACTGTTAAAAAGCCCCTTTCCTGTATGCTTGCCCATTGCTTGCCAGATCCAAGACCTGCTTTTTTACTGAACTGGGTCTCAAGACTAAGGACGTCTCCTAAAAAGAACGGCTTCTGTTCAACTAAAAAGTCTATGGAAACAAAAAATAAGGAAACACATCACCTGTGTCTTTAATGCTGAATGACATTTCTCTGTATCTTGCCTGGTTCTCCCCATCTCCTAACTCTCATTGTTTCACCTAAATGGGATTTCTGCAGGTTCAATAATAAGGGATTGCACATATGATGAGAGCTTCTATTCACCTATTTAATAGTTTGTCCAGTCCATATACAAAAATAAAGAAGCTCACTACTCAGTTGAAAGTAAGATGTGTATGTTTAGTTGACTGTCTGACAGACCTTAAATAATATCCCATATTGCTTAAAGAGAAAAAAGGACATTCAATTTGTTTACAAAAAAATATATATATATATATATATATATTCAGAGACTGAAATCAATGCTCTTCTTTAAGTATAGCACATTCTTGAAAGAGGCCTATCTTTTCTTATTATATTTTCCCACAACAATGTTAGTTTGCTATACTCTGTCTGTTTTATTCCACAGATTGTGAAGACTTTCTGCAGTTTATTCTAACAATGTATTCATTATTTTAGGATATTTACAGAACAGGCAACACTCTCTTATGTTTTATTTATGTTAAAGAGGATGAGTACATTTGTCTTTATTTCTAATGCCTAGTATAGATGGTGCTTTTATTTTGAGTATTTTTTTTTAAATTGTGGAAAATCTGCTAACTACATTTGGAAGTTGTTGCTAGTTTTAGAGTTTTAGACTGCAATGCACCTCATTTTTTTAAATAAAACAGATACTGCTCTATTCTTTGCTGGTCCTGTGTGCTCCCCATTACACTAACTCCAGTAACTAGCCCTGAAAATATCCAGTATTTCAGCTATAATTTCTTTTAACTGTGCTCAGTGAACCCACTCAAGTGAACAGAAAATGTAAAGTGCTGGAAGAAAGAAACTTACAGCATCAAAAAAATCAATTACAATAACTCTATCAACTATCACTGAAAATATCCAGTATTGTAGCTGTAATTTCTTTTAACTGTGCTCAGTGAACTCACTCAGGTGACTGGGAATTGTAAAGTCCTGGAGGAAAACAACTTACAGTATCAAAAAATAAATTACAATAACTATAGCAACTATCCCTGAAAATATCCAGTGTTTCATCTGTAATTCGTTTTAACTGTGCTCAGTGAACCCACTCAAGTGAACAGGAAATGTAAAGTGCTGGAAGAAAGAAACTTACAGCATCAAAAAATCAGTGTAGTTCACAGCTAGGACTGTAATTAGTTGTTATTAGGGTATTTGGAAAGCATATGACCAGGGATGATATCAAGCAGTTCCTGTTTTATCTCCCACCCCCCCCAAAAAAATCTGACAAATAAGGTCTATTGTATTTGTCTCCCCTTAATTGTTTGGTAAAACAGTAAGCTTAATTACCTGTAGTTGTAGTTTTTCTCCTTATAGCTGTTGCTATCTTCCCCTATAAGAATCAGTTCCCACCTGACCAATGAAGTAATCTTTCCCCCTCCCCCGAAGATACCCAGCTACTTTATTTAAACCTGCTGAAATGTGGGCACCATTTTTTAAAAATAAACCAGATACTGTTCTTCTCTTTGCTGGTCCTGTGTGCTCCCCAAGTAAGTATTCTTGCTAGTTTCTCAGTGCTCCTTAAATTGTATGCTGCTGAAGTGCAGGACTTACAATATTAATAGCAATTAACAGCTATTGTTCTTTCCTATTTGAATTTTTTGTTGACATAAGGGGCAATGATATATAATTGTGTATCCTGACTGTATACCAACTATCATGCTTATTAAAGGGCCTTCTCTGAAATGCTGATGTTATAACTCTCTATACTACTAAAACAACTATGCAGCAATTTTAGTAATTATCTCTAAGCCTAGGTTTTACATTTATAATGTACATGCCCTTTTAAGAAACTTAACAAGGTTTTACTTGTTTAATGATTGCAGTGTTGGTTACATCATTATTGTAAGTAAACTGGAATGTTATTAGCATCCTACAGGATTGAGTTTTAGCTTTTAATTGATTTTATATGTTTCAGTTCTCCTAATTTTTCTGCAAGGTTTTTTCTTTGATTGTTCTTTTCACATAATATTGATAGTGTTTCCATAAGTATATCATATTGTAGCATATATCCCATAAGAACTGCATAGAGTATTTAAGCTTCCTGATTTTATCTGTATGTATATCTCTGTATTTTACTGCAAGTCTTGGTTGTTCCATTTACTTAAATACTGCTAAGAGTTTACATAATGATAATGTATTATGCCATAGCTGTCACACGAGGTACTTAGAGTAAGTCAGGAGCACAGGTTTTTGTTTAAAGAGAGCTTTACTAGTGTAAGTATCAGCAAACATATTCATTCTATACCTTTTCTTTACAGTACACTAACTCTAACAACTGTCCCTAAAAATACCCAGTATTTCAGCTGTAATTTATTTTAATTGTACTTGGTGAACCCAGCCAAGTGCCCAGGAAATGTAAAGTGTTGGAAGAAAGAAACTCACAGCATAAAAAAAAATCAGTGTTGGTCACATTCCGGACTCTGATTAATTAACTGGCTTGTTATTAGGGTATTTGGAGTGCACACCCTAGGGATGATATCATCCATTTCTGTTTTATTTCTCCCAAAATCTGACAAATAAGCTCAAAGTGTATTTGTCTCCTCTTAGATGTTTTGGGGTAAAATAGTAAGCTGAATTACCTATAGCTGTAGTTTTTCTCAGCATAGCTCTTGCTAGTGTATAATACTAAGATATAAAATTACCCTAGAATGATTTTGTGATTACTACAGTTCATTACAATTTCTCCAGAGTGTTTTTTTACAAATAGGTAAAATCTACTTGCTTAAAAAAATACCAATGAACTACAGTTCCTTAAACTTCTAACCTCCCTTCAAGCCAGACAATTTTGTTGATTTTTTCTTTTTTTTTGGTGACAAGCACACTGACTGGCTCTACATGCTTGATTCACCCTCAGTTTGTTCAGGCTTTCTCTGCTCCACTATCCTACCCCAGTTTCCCACCCACCCCTGCTATGCCTATACTTATTCCCAAATACCCACTCCCTCAAAGTAAAACAATCCTATAACAGATAAGATAAATCCAAATTTATATCATTCCAATTATCCATTTAAACTGTATCATACTAACTCCCATATATTACACTCCACTTACTTAACTACCTGGTACTTTACCTCTTTTAGTGCAATAAGCCATACATGGACAAAAGAATATTTTAAATCCCCACATATCAAAACTCAATTACAACTAACAAGTATTCCTACCTGCCCATAACATTATTACTTTCACTCAGACAGATGTGAAACATTAGTAGTAAGCAATATGATAATCCTACTGTTTCTATGTATTACAGCTCACATAACCTCTTACCATACCGAACTTAACAACACACATTTTACATACACTACCCTCTGCAGACCTATTACAATTAAAACACACAAATTTAATAAAAGCACCAACTATCTATAATCCCAAAAAATAAACCATGTGCTATTTACCTTACTTTCACATCAATATTACCATAAAGTTACACAGAAATAGAATAAGTTTATATTAAATTACTTAAAATGTATAGTTCACACTGCATTGCAGCTCATACTTAGTGGGGACATTTACCCCAACCCTGGCCTTCAAACAAATGCAACCCAGCTAGATCTTCACACCCCAAACATCCCCAACAACTATTAACCCTCCCCAGAAAAGGTATGGACTTACTACTACTTAATACAAATCTCAGGAGCATCTTGAACAAAATTCAAAAATTGCATGGTACCCTTGCTCTATATAGTCCAGATATAGCCCATATAACAGAAACCTGGCTAAAACCAGACTTCCCCCAGGATACAACATAGAAAGGCTAGATAGATAACAGAAAAGAGGTGGTGGTATTGCTTTCTATGCAAAAGCAATCTGAATTTAGAAACTCTAGACCTAACCATCTCAAACTTTAACAGCACCAAAATACTGTTTACTAAACTAACAATTAATCCAAAGAAACATCTGAACATAGAGGGAGCTTACATCCCACACGGGAACAATCTGACTACTCTAGAACACATCCTAAATTGGACAGCCACAGCCCTCCTTCAGGAAACAATTATAATGGGTGACTTTAATGTGGACTGGCTCTGCTGTAACTCTCAAAATTGCTCTGACAACATTAACCTACACAGTTACTCACAAATGATCCAAACATTTACTAGAGTAAACAAAACATCAAATAAACATTCAGTCCTAAATGGGATCCTTGCTAACAGGCCAAATTTATCCCTACACTCTGGTTGTCTCTGTGACAAAGGGAAATATTGCCAGCACAGCTATGTGGAATTTTGTAAATAATTATATGCCATTGGTGAATATCAAAATGATTTGTGTGAGATGCTTGTGTTATGAATATATTAGAACTGTGGGGGGGAATTTAATAAAGCCTACACATACTTTCTTCCATGTAGGCATGGTGGCACAGTGCTTACAAGGAAGTAAGAAGAAGTGCAATCCAGTAAACAGTGCTGAGGGGTGTGCACGTGTGTGTGAACATGGCTTTGTCCATGGCATACAAATCAACTCATAAGTAGGTGAATTGCATGCAAATTAGGGTGGTAGAGTGATCCAGCAAGCAGAAAGTCAGTCCTGCAGACCCTGTGTTGGTGTCTGTAATGTACATGGAAAAATTCCATGTACAGGATGTAAAACGAACATGAGGGGCTGTAAAAATGTACTTACAATGGCAAAAATAGTGTAGTAGACACAGATATGTGCAAAACTATTCACCATGTGTCCAAAACCTTATGGAAAATAATGTAAATTAATTTAATTTTTTTTTATAATCAGGGAATGTTTCAACGCCACGACGCAGTATGCAAACATGCTGTTATAAAAATAAATAAATAAATAAATAAAAACAGCTGAAACCAGGATTTAGTAGTATGCAACACTAATGCATTAGAAGACCCTGTGTTGAGTATGTACAATGGTAGACGGCTGTGGCTGCTAAGGAGGCAGGGCCTGGAGCCATGAAGTTTCCAGGTATTATACAGGGATCTCTGTGCAAATGAGCTGGGTTTACTGAATAGCACAAATAAGGTACTGTGTCCGCAGATTCCATCTGTGTAGGCAAAGAACCATGTTAGTGTCCACAGAAAAAGTAGCTGACATCAAAAGGAGGTATGTCCGGAGTCCTTTAAGCTCATTGGAGCTCAGTGGTGCCTGTTTGAGCAATGCAGTGCTGTTTTGAGCGGGGGGGGGTGTCAATTGACTGCTAAGCTTTGTTTAGCTCAGAGATGCATGCCTCAGTGTGTTTCAATGTGTTTCAGTGTGTTTGTGTAGAGCACAGCTGTGGTGATTGTGCTCAGCCATGGGGGTGTGCCTACTGACTGCTGAGCATTGCTTATATTTGTGGAGCGGGTTAGCGTGGTCTGCCACACTGCTAAGCAGGGAAGGCCGTCACAAAAAAAGATCCTGGGAAAGCCAATGCTATATTAAATATGATGAATCCTGTTGCACTGAAACTAGGCCATTAAAAACCCTTAATGATGTACTTGGCAGGTGGAATGCATCATAGGTAGCCAATCACACAGGCTGTGCCTTGGCAGAGCACTATAAAGAATGCATACACCCTACAATCTGATTTTTCTCCCATAATCTGCACCAGTGGAGTACAGACTTCAAAGACTGGGAATTTTACCTGACAGAATGCTAGGGGTTGCTGCAGGTCTGCTGCATGTGTATGTGCTGGATGCTGAGGTCAGTGCTGCTGCTGCTGCTTCTGACAGTAGTCCTAGACTGAGAAGGAGAAAGGTGTTCAGGCCCAGGATAACCTTTCAGGAGCTACATGAGCTGGAGATTGTAGAGCGCTACAGGGGGGACAGGGACATACTACATGAACTCACTGAGTTCTGCCACCCTCAACTCAGACCCAGAGCCAACAGATGGGAACCCATCCCAGGAGAAACAAAGGTATGTGTAGCCCTTAGGATACTAGCTATAGGTACTTTCCAAAGACTAACTGGGGACATGATGGGGGTCTCACAGGCATCAGCATCCAAGGTATTCCACCAGTTCCTGGATGCCATGGTACCACATGCCAGTGAGCACAATTATTTTCTCCATACCCATGAGGTATGCATCTCTTCTACCATGTAGCACACTACCCTGAGGTACTGGGTGCAATAGATTGCACTCATGTACACATCAAGGCACCACTCTGTGAGGAGGGTAGGTCTACGTCAACCGCAATGTTTATCCCTGCCAGGTCATGTGCAATGCTCAGGACTTAATCATTAATATGTGTGCTATCAGCCCTGGCAGTTATCATGACTCCCATATCACAGCTGTACCAGATGTTTGCTAGGGAGGACATCTCATATGGCCATTCAATGGTGGATGCTGGCTACACACTGGAAACGGGGATGATGACACACATCAGAAATGTACAAACACCTACTGAAGAATGCCATTATGAGGCACACACACAAACTAGGAACATCATAGAGCATAGGCTACTAAAGTCACGATTCTGGTGCCTTGCTATATCAGGTGGAACCCTGCAGTACTCTCCAGCCACATATGCACAAATGTTCACAGTATGTGCCATGATACACAATATGATCCTGCAGAAACAGCTGCAGCAGGATCAGCAAAGGGAAGGGATACACAGCTCTCCACCAGTGCCTAGGTCCCCACAGCCACACCCACAGAAGGACTCAGAGGAGGAACCCCCTGAGCTTCTACCTATAGGCAGATGTAGGCATGCCCAGTATGGCCTGGCCTTGGCCAAGAGACAATGCATAGCACATGTATTGACAAACTAGGGGCCCTAGGGACTGACACCATACTCTGAATCACATACATATACTAAAATGATGCCAGCCAGCCCACACAACCTGTACCTAACCATGTATTTGCTATGTACTCCATGCATCAGACAGAGTTTGCCTCAAATTACAGGTCTCTCAACTGCTGCAATTACAAGGTAAGTCATTTTCTTATACACCACTTGGATAGGGTCCTAGACTATGGTAGCATATGTATGGACCTATCACATGTATTCAAGGGAATATAGTGGCCTATTGGCTACTTGCAGAGATCTAACAGCCACTTGGGACAACAGCTACTCTGTCCAATAGTATGTGCCCCATAATATTCACTAGGCCACATGGCTGGAAATTCTACTACATTATACAAGTGAGATGCCAAACAGTGGGATCACAGCACAGTCTCATGAATGTCTATGCCATCAGAACATGGGCTGGTTGTCCCCCACCCTCAACACATCTGTGTTCCCACACAACTGCTATAACAGTAAGTCTGTAATGATATATCAGCAGACCAGACAATTCCAGGGCTGTGACATAGGACCTGGCCACACATTGTATTTCCTACAAAACACAGGGGTGACAGTGTATGTCTGTATGTTGTTGATAGTTTCAGGCATGCAACCTTTCTTTTTCTGGTGGCTGGTGTGACTCACTGGGATAGGGACATTAGCATGGTTCAAATCTGGCAGCATCTACATCTTTTGCATGTGATATATTTGTATGGTGGTATACCCAGAGACTGTCATAACCCTTCTATCTGTTATTGCAAGATAATTGGACAAAGCCAGAAAGAATGGGGGGAAAAGGGCCAAACCTACAGACAGACATTGTACATGCTCTGAGTAACCTAGATGGTGGCTAGTATAACAGCAGGTTGCAACATGTCAGATTAGCTGCAGGAGTTAAAGGCCCATCACTCATATGTGTCAGTAGTTATAACATTTTGGTGCTTGCATTTCACAGTATATTACCAGAAAACCATAACTGTATGAGGAGCAAAGCAGACATATGGGGCAAAATTATGGATATTCTGCAAGAACATGTACAGCGAGAGGTGAGCAGACTGTCACCTTATGTGTGGTGTTACATCATCTACCCCTGTCACATCATATCGGTCAACCTCTTAGAGCAACAGATCTGGTCAAAGCCATGAATAAAAGTGGGACAAAGGCCAAAAATAGAGGCATGTCTTAAACATTACACTTACAAACATATAGCATTGATAGAACAACATGTCTTGCATTACCATGAATCACCTGAAGTGAATGCAGTCTGAATCTCAAATGTCTGTCATCATTTCTTAACATCAATCTTTAATGATTTGCCACTAGTGTGCCAGAAAACCACAATTTTATGTAAAATGGACCAAAGATATGAGGTAGATATCTGGACATTCTGTGCAAACTGTACAGTTGAGTGGCATGGCTCACAAATTATGTGCGGCAAACAGTCAGGGAATGCTTTGAACAATATCAGGGAAGTGCTGGACTGTGGAAACAGGTGCAGCAGCCAATGGTCTATAGCACACAAAATCATGGACTGGAGTACAGGGAGCTCTAGTCTGGAGTCCCATTGTAAGTACTGACAGTCACACTAGGCATGTTCCTACATTTAGCTAACTTGGAGCCATGCCTGCTACTTCCACCCCCCAAAGAACAGCTATGTGGAAATACATCTGTGCATACAGACAGCTATGAATACATATCTGTCTCCCCTATCCCCCTCACACATGATTACCCCCTCTCAGTATGTGGCACATATATATATATATATATATATATATATATATATAAATATATATATTTGTTTATTTAGGACACAGTCCACAATACCCAGTCAGTTCTTGAATCCAAAAAGTAAATTGTAATCCACACAGTAGAACTGTAAGGATCCAAGGACAGCAGATACTTCAAGTAAAAGTTTCCTTTAATATAGGGCAACTAAGAACAAAGACATAAGCGTTTTTGTAGTGGTGCTACTTCATCAGATGTATAACATAAATTGAAAAACGTCAAACATTTATATAATGGTTACTACATCACATGACTAAATCAATTACTACTAAAAGGTATATACATTCTAAAAGTCATATAATATTTAAAAAAAAAAAATTAAAATGTATAAATACAGTTTGTCTTATATAAAAAACCTAATAAAGTCATCTCCTTTTAATAGGTCAATACATATACAAAAGCAATATGTTTAAAGCAATAATATGAAAAAAGCATAAAAAGTTTAAAAATAATTTTTTTTCTATTTCTTATTTAGGCTTCTAGCCTTCAATTTAGGTTTAATAGGTACTCTGTCATTCAGGCCATGACCATAATCTCCCCTTAATCTTATAATCCATTTTGACTCTATATGTTCAGTTAAATTATTTATATCTCCTTTTCTAATATTTTCAAAGGTACGTGATATAACCATAAACTTAAAATAATGTGTAAGGTTTGTATTTAAAATATGTTTGGATAAGGCACTTGCAATACTGCCTTTTTTGACATGATAGGAATGTTCTCTAATTCTTTTCCTGAGAGTTTTATCTGTCTTCCATATATAAAATTTGAAACATGTTGAACAATAAGCTAAATACACAATATGTGTTGTATCCCAGGTAGCATAAATATCAAATGTATATTTCTTATGTTGATCTGGATGATAAAATTCTCCAGTGCTATCGATATATTGGCAGAAGTTACATTGTCCACTTGGTAATGTACAGTGTTTGGTACAATTTCTCTTGTTATTTGTTTTTGGAACACAAATATTTTGTTTTATGGATGTCATATTTTTAAAAATAATCCTAGGTTTTTCTTCTATTATACTTTCCAATGCTCCATCGATGGTTAAAATTTTCTAGTGTTTTTCTATAATATTAATATATTCTCTGATGTCTTTTGAGTATTGTAAACACATTTTAATGCCTCTGGTTGCATCTTTAAGTGTGTATACAGTGTTACCTATACTATGCCTTTTACTGTAATAATGTTTAGCTTTGCTGCTTCTTAATTCTTTAATATTCTTAATACTATTATTAATTTCTGTTTTATCATAACCTCTAGCAGTAAATGCTTGTTCCAAATATTCAGTTTGTTGAACAAAATCATTATTGTCAACATTTAATCTTGATGCTCTAAACATTTGACTGTTTACTACACTTTTAAATACATGTGCAGGATGCATACTTTCTTTGTGTAAAAACTTATTACAGTAATGTGGCTTTTTATATAATTTTGTAGTGAAGTTCCCCTCTGTGTCTAATAAGACACTAACATCTAAGAAATCTATAGAATGTTTAGATAAAGTGTGTGAAAATGTTAAAAAAGATGTGGTATTATTAATATATTGTACAAACATTTCTAATGAATCAACAGTTCCTTTCCAAAGCATAAAGATATCATCCACAAAACGTCTATAGAAAACCACGTGTAAATTAAAAGGTCCTTTAAGTACATGTTCCAATTCCCAAATAACTAGTACTGCATTGGCATAGCTGTTGGCAAATGGTGTGCCCATAGCTACACCATGTGTCTGCCAGTATATATTCTCATTAAATACAAAGATATTATTCTGTAAAACACAGTCAGTTAGACTAATTAAAAGTTCCATTTCTTTATCTGTGAAATTACTATACATTTGCAGAAAATGCTTTAGTTTAAATAAACCATCATCATTAGGAATCACAGTAAATAATGATGTTATATCCAGTGTAACTAGCAATAATTCCTCTGTGTTTAACATATTTTCAGTACATACAAACAGATCATTTAAAAAGTGTTGGGTATCTCTCAAGACATGTTCAATTCTACTTAAAATAGGTCTAAGTTTTTTCTCAGTGTATATATAGAAGCTGGCTATGTACACCACATTCTACCTGCTACTATAGGACGTAAAGAGGGGTTAATCAGGTCTTTATGAGTCTTGGGAAGCCTTGAATGATAGGTAATAAAGGATTTGATACTTTTAAAAAATGAAATAAGTTATTATCAATCAGTTGTGTATGTAATAATTTTATCATTCTTTTATGAATATTATTAATCATACTACTATCAACTTTTATATTCAAAATCTTTAAATAAAATGATTCAATAGATAGTAATTCTAACATATCTGTATTATATTTAATGGTATCAAATAATACTATTGGACCACTTTTATCAGCTGGTATAACTGTGATATTTTCGTTCTCTTGTAGTTTCTTTAGTGCTATATATTCTTGTTTAGTTAAATTATATTTAATTTTATACTTATTACAATGATTATCTCGGTGTTGCTTTTGTACGTCATAAAATTCTTCAAGACACAGTTTATCAAAGGCAGTTACTAAGCAATTAGTATTAGGTATATACATACTAGGTTTCTTAATTTCATGTATATTACTGTTGCTACAAGTTTCATTATCTTTCAAATAATTTTAAAAGTATATTTCTAATAAATAATTTAAAATCTAAAACCATTTCTGTAAAATCTGCTTTCTGTGTTGGAATGAATGATAAACCTTTTGTTAGTAATGACATCTCAGCTTCAGATAACATATAAGTAGATGAATTTAAAACTAAACCTTCTGTTTGTCCCAAAGTCTTTTTAATGTTGGTGTGCCATTCGCTTCTCCTTCTGTCTTCCGTTTCATTGGATTCCGACCTCTCGAACGTGACCTGTGTTGAATCAAGGTTCTTTTCTCCTTGATAGGTAGTGGAAATGTCATAGAGCCTAAAAAAGGCAATGAAACAGTTGTTTCTCTATTTTCACTTGTTTCTACAATGGTTGGAGTTTTACTAGGCTTATTTGTGTTATCCTGTTTGTCAGTACAGTGCACCTGAGTGGTTACTGTGAGCAGTTTCCTTCTTGCGCCTAAATTAGGTGTTGGTGTTTCAGTTTCTCTGACTTGTTCAAGCTCATAGATGTTGCTGACGTTGTTACGTTGTTCATTCAAGCTGCTGGCTCTGCCCAAAGAATTGTAACTTGCATTTTACTTGAAAAAAACTTCCGTATGTTCGGAAACATTGTTACTGTTTGAATTACTGTTAAAATTGCTTTTATAAGCATTAGAAGAATGCTTATTGCTATAGTGATTTGAAAAGTTAGTTATACTTTCTTCAGTGTTATACTGTGCATTGA
Organism: Protopterus annectens; assembly: GCF_019279795.1. Lineage (NCBI taxonomy): Eukaryota > Metazoa > Chordata > Ceratodontiformes > Protopteridae > Protopterus > Protopterus annectens. The sequence continues at coordinate 53,611,580 of NC_056738.1, read as the reverse complement.
AACATGGCCAAGTAAATACACTGGCAGCAGCAAAATCTGTACGGTCTCTTGCAAGCTTTTTAAACTTAATCTTGCAGAGTCTGCATTCATATATACTAACAGAATCCATTACTTCTGTTAGATATTTCTCCACCATGTTCCTCTCAAATTCAAGTAGTAGATCATTATGTTGTTTCATAATTTCAACAGTTAATTGTTCTATTTCTTTAGTAGCATATTTAATTAGTAGTTGCATGTATTTAAAACTGCTTTTTATATTAATTTGTTGCCTTTCTGCTAACATGTCAGGCATGCTGTTGCCCTGTGTAGGCATAACTAAAATTCTTAATCCTCTAGGCACAATTCTCTCTTTTAAGCACACTTCCAAGTGAAAATTTTGATATTGTTGACTTTAGTTTGAAAATGTTATTTTCTATGGCACGTATTTTAGTTTTCAACAATACTATACCAACAGAACTATTAGTATTAATTTGACTTACTTCACATTCTTTATCCAATAAAGGATTTTTTAATTGATACAGAAAAGCCAAAAACTTTTCCATACTTTGCTTAGGTTCACTCAAAATATTGTTACCATTTCTGGGAACATAGTCCAATTTGATAATAGCATTAGCATCTTCTGCCATCTTTCTGGTGGGTCAGTAGTTAAATGAATAAGAAAAAGAATTATTTAGGACACAGTCCACAATACCCAGTCAGTTCTTGAATCCAAAAAGTAAATTGTAATCCACACAGTAGAAACATAAGGATCCAAGCACAGCAGATACTTCAAGTAAAACATTCCTTTAATATAGGACAACTAAGAACAAAGACATAAGCGCTTTCATAGCGGTGCTACTTCATCAGATGTATAAAATAAATTGAAAAACATCAAACATTTATATAATGGTTACTACACCACACGACTAAATCAGTTACTACTAAAAGGTATATAAATTTTAAAAGTCGTATAATATTTTTTAAAAATTTTTAAAATGTATAAATACAATTCGTCTTATATAAAAAACGTAATAAAGTCATCTCCTTTTAATAGGTCAATACATATACAAAAGCAATATGTTTAAAGTAATAATATGAAAAAAGCATAAAAAGTTTAAAAAGAAACTTTTTTCTATTTCTTATTTAGGCTTCTAGCCTTCAATTTAGGTTTAATAGGTATTCTTTCATTCAGGCCATGACCATAATCTCCCCTTAATCTTATAATCCATTTTGACTCTATCTGTTCAGTTAAATTGTTTATATCTCCTTTTCTAATATTTTCAAAGGTACGTGCTATAACCATAAACTTAAAATAATGTGTAAGGTTTTTATTTAAAATATGTTTGGATAAGACACTTGCAATACTGCCTTTTTTGACGTGATAGTAATGTTCTCTAATTCTTTTCCTGAGAGTTCTATCTGTCTTCCCTATATAAAATTTGAAACATGTTGAACAGTAAGCTAAATACACAATATGTGTTGTATCACAGGTAGCATAAAGATCAAATTTATATATCTTATGTAAATATTAAAAAATATTATATGACTTTTAGAATGTATATACCTTTTAGTAGTAATTGGTTTGGTCATGTGATGTAGTAACCATTATACAAATGTCTGATGTTTTTCAGTTTATTTTATACATCTGATAAAGTAGCACCGCTATGAAAGCGCTTATGTCTTTGTTCTTAGTTGTCCTATATTAAAGGAATGTTTTACTTGAAGTATCTGCTGTGCTTGGATCCTTATGTTTCTACTGTGTGGATTACAATTTACTGTTTCGATTCAAGAACTGACTGGGTATTGTGGACTGTGTCCTAAATAATTATTTTTCTTATTCATTTAACCACTGACCCACCAGAGAGATGGCAGAAGATGCTAATGCTATTATCGAATTGGACTATGTTCCCAGAAATGGTAACAATATTTTGAATGAACCTAAACAAAGTATGGAAAAGTTTTTGGCTTTTCTGTATCAATTTGAAAATCCTTTATTGGATAAAGAATGTGAAGTAAGTCAAATTAACACTAATAGTTCTGTTGGTATAGTATTGTTGAAAACTAAAATACGTGCCATAGAAAATAACATTTCAAACTAAAATGACAACAATATCAAAATTTTCACTTGGAAGTGTGCTTAAAAGAGAGAATTGTGCCTGGAGGGTTAAGAATTTTAGTTATGCCTACATAAGGCAACAGCATGCTTGACATGTTAGCAGAATGGCAACAAATTAATATAAAAAGCAGTTTTAAATACATGCAACTACTAATTAAATATGCTACTAAAGAAATAGAACAATTAACTGTTGAAATTATGAAACAACATAATGATCTACTACTTGAATTTGAGAGGAACATGGTGGAGAAATATCTAACAGAAGTAATGGATTCTGTTAGTATATATGAACGCAGACTCTGCAAGATAAAGTTTAAAAAGCTTGCAAGAGACCGTGCAGATTTTGCTGCTGCCAGTGTATTTACTTGGCCACGTTTCAATGCACAGTATAACACTGAAGAAAGCATAACTAACTTTTCAAATCACTATAGCAATAAGCATTCATGTAATGCTTATAAAAGCAATTTTAACAGTAATTCAAACAGGAACAATGTTTCCGAACATAAGGAAGGTTTCTTCAAGCAAAATTCCAGTTACAATCCTTTGGGCAGAGCAAGCAGCTTGAATGAACAACGTAACAACGTCAGCAACGTCTCTGAGCTTGAACAAGTCAGAGAAACTGAAACACCAACACCTAATTTAGGTGCAAGAAGGAAACTGCTCACAGTAACCGCTCAGGTGCACTGTACTGACAAACAGGATAACACAAATGAGCCTAGTAAAACTCCAACCATTGTAGAAATAAGTGAAAATAGAGAAACAACTGTTTCATTGCCTTTTTTAGGCTCTATGACATTTCCACTACCTATCAAGGAGAAAAGAACCTTGATTCAACACAGGTCACGTTCGAGAGGTCGGAATCCAATGAAACGGAAGACAGAAGGAGAAGCGAATGGCACACCAACATTAAAAAGACTTTGGGACAAACAGAAGATTTAGTTTTAAATTTATCTACTTATATGTTATCTGAAGCTGAGATGTCATTACTAACAAAAGGTTTATCATTCATTCCAACACAGAAAGTAGATTTTACAGAAATGGTTTTAGATTTTAAATTATTTATTAGAAATATACTTTTAAAATTATTTGAAAGATAATGAAACTTGTAGCAACAGTAATATACATGAATTTAAGAAACCTAGTATGTATATACCTAATACTAATTGCTTAGTAACTGCCTTTGATAAACTGTGTCTTGAAGAATTTTATGACGTACAAAAGCAACACCGAGATAATCATTGTAATAAGTATAAAATTAAATATAATTTAACTAAACAAGAATATATAGCACTAAAGAAACTACAAGAGAACAAAAATATCACAGTTATACCAGCTGATAAAAGTGGTCCAATAGTATTATTTGATACCATTAAATATAATACAGATATGTTAGAATTACTATCTAATGAATGATTTTATTTAAAGATTTTGAATATAAAAGTTGATAGTATGATTAATAATATTCATAAAAGAATGATAAACTTATTACATAAACAACTGATTGATAATAACTTACTTCATTTTTTAAAAGTATCAAATCCTTTATTACCTGTCATTCAAGGCTTCCCAAGACTCATAAAGACCTGATTAACCCCTCTTTACGTCCTATAGTAGCAGGTAGAAACTGGTATACAGAGCCAGCTTCTATTTATACTGAGAAAAAACTTAGACCTATTTTAAATAGATTGGAACATGTCTTGAGAGATACCCAACACTTTTTAAATGATCTGTTTGTATGTACTGAAAATATGTTAAACACAGAGGAATTATTGCTGGTTACACTGGATATAACATCATTATTTACTGTGATTCCTAATTATGATGGTTTATTTAAACTAAATCATTTTCTGCAAATGTATAGTAATTTCACAGATAAAGAAATGGAACTTTTAATTAGTCTAACTGACTGTGTTTTACAGAATAATATCTTTGTATTTAATGAGAATATATATTGGCAAACACATGCCCCCGGATTCATGAAGCTCGGCGCAAGGCCGGTGTAAGGCCTGCGCCGGCCGTGCGGCGTATAATTGGTGTAGTAGCGCCATATGCATATTAATGAAGGTGTGCTGCCACCACATCCACGTGCATAGGACATGTGCGCGAGTGCATGGGGCATTACTAAGCTGTGCCCGGAGGCATGTCAATGTCGGCTGGCGATGAGCAACCTAAACTGCTGAATATTATAGCCTGCCTGCAATAGTAATCGCACCTATCAGTGTCCGTGGATAATGAAACGTATGCAAAGCAAGCAAGACAGCTCCCGGCCACACAAAATGGAGAACCAAACAGAAATGCACGCAACACAATATGAGTTTCTGTCCATGGAACAAATGATATTTAAAATTGTGTGTCCGTAATGTACTGCACTGTCAGTAGTTATACCCAGTGGAAGTGAAGCGCATCATGTCAGAGTGCCACCAATACACACGTCTAGCCCCATGGGCATGGTCACCAGCAGTCCCACAGTGGTAGTGATAGTACACAGCTGGGCAGTTGTGGCTATATAACAACCGTAAAGAAACCTGACAGTCCAAATTGTATACCAAACACACACAAATATATGTATATTAAAATGTGCTATACACATGAACAGGAACGTAACCGGCACATACACATAGGATGCTATATGCGGAACCGGGATATCCAAAAGCAGAACCCATGCATGCAAATGCAATATGCAACAACCCCTGTATAGCACATAACCTGCACCCATGTCCAAATGTCCACCAAATCCAGCTACCAGCCTTGCGCAGCCGTACACCTACACATAGCGAGTATTCCCCATATGTAGTAGGAAATATCGTCCTAGGCAGTGTCAGGATTGCAAATATGTATCCCACGTTTGTAAACATCCCATCACAGTTACGTAAATCCAAATGCCCGCGCGTTCATGTTTCGGAAAAATGTGTGTACATCCCGCGTGGGATACGTAACCTGTTGAAACCTCAGAGTTGTTTACACGCCACGGTGTCCAGTACTGTACACATCTGGACAAAACATGTATGTGTAGTCACGGTACTGTTCAGTTTCTACACAGACATGCAAAACATACTACGCAGGATGGAACAGCTGTCCATCATGCAGGTCAACCCACTAGGGGTGCCACCTGTTCAGATGGCCAAGGTGGGACATCCCTTGTAGAAATGTGAGAATTTGCAGGATAAAACATACCCCCGGCCAGTGCAAAGGACAGAATTACACTTGTATGCCAAGATAAAAGCTTATTCCATAGCATTTGAATAGCTTATGCTATCCCAAATAATAGTTATGTGTACCAGATACAAAATACCTGTATCATGCAACTAGTAAAGAAAATAAGAAATATATTATTGTCTTAAAATCACAGGACATTTGCCATGTCTTAGGTGTCATCGCAGGACACAACTGTCCAAAGTGGGACCTCCCCTCGCAAAGAGGAACAAGTGGTAACCCTACTCCCCACTGAATTATCGACAGTTTATATTCAACTCAATCACATACCGACACCACCTCTCATCCTATTACAGCAACAAAATCTGGACAAAGCCCAAAAGTATGGGTGGACAAACAGGGACAGATGTAATTACTGCTCTCACAAACTCCGAAAGTTCACAGAATAATAGTAAGTAGATAAGCATGAAATGTTGTGAAGGATGTGGGGTAGTCCCCAGTATTACAGAGGTCCGTACATTTATACTGTAACAAACTGTGACATATGTTGACTGTACTACTGCATACCTGTAGTTAATTCATAGTTAAGTCATGTGCAAAATAATAACCCTCGTAAGAATGAATACAGGAAATAGTCAAATGTGAATGCGAACACCACTCACTGTGGATTATGTATTGTAACCACCACCACCCATATTATGTATTGCCAACATCATAAGCTGCTGACAGGTGCCCAAACACCTGTGTCTGTAAACACAGATAAAATGTTTAAAATGGACAAACCCTGTCCATGTGCTTTGTCTGACATTTGAACACGGTCAGGGCAGTTCCGTTCACCAGGCAGACAAGCCTAAACCCAGATCACCACATGAACACCCTGACAATTAAAGACCTGTATGTGTCAGGACTATAAGCTTTTGGGTTCTGAATATCCCTGCAGTGATTAAACATGCAGCTTGGGTCCAGAGCAGTAAGGAATAGGGAATGTGTAACATGTAGTACCGCATTTTTCCCAGCAGGAGAATGGATGCCTGTGTCGTAAGTGAAGCGGTGAGGCATATGTTAATGTAGCTATGTACTATGGGTATGCATATAAATGAGTCAGAACACCAAACGTATAGTGGTTACAGCATCCGGCCAATGTGAATGCAGTCCCGGTTCAACTACGACTACAGCACATATAATGTGAAAGTGTAATGAATGCACCTGTGCTGTACAGACAGTTAAATATGTAAAGGTGAATGTGTGTTTCGCATACGTCCGTTAACCGGATTACAGATAATATACTGGTACTGTCACAAGTAATAAAGCCCACGTAAGCACAAAGACTTAGTAAACATATGTAACCCACAATAACGATATGCATGCGCGCCTGCGCGTAACCCACAATAAGGAAATGCAAGTGCGCCTGTGCGTGTGTGATCCGCTCACAGCATAGTAAATGAATGCTGTTTCCCCCACGTTAGTTATACATGGCTCAAACTTGTTAACACCGTAAAGTATGAAACCGGACAAAGGCATGCAAACTACCGGTACAAATAGGGACAAACCCCAGATATGTGCCAGAACAAACATAGAAAGTGGATAGAATAACGGGTGTTTCAGTAGCATGGATTCTCTGAAGGGTATGCAGTCGTAACCTGAACTGCTTGCCAGAATTCCCCACCGTAAGTCTCAAATGAAATGCCACTACATTGCCAGATAGACACAGGTTTATGTAAAACACACTGAAGATAAAGAGGCAACCAGCTGTACACTCTGCGACAATCTGTACAGTGGAAAGGTATGGTATGGATATAGATATATGTGTATACACATAATCCACAGACGTAAACCAAAGCAAGTTATGAAATGAGGATTGTACATGTATATATGTATACACAACAGACTTATGTCCCATAGATATGACATATGTACATAAATAGGCCACGTTATAGCTAATATGGGTAGACAAACAGACATGCACGAAAGGTGAATAAAATGCTGCATTCCAAACCATTGGCCAGAAACTGACAGTCCAGCAAGTTCTGCACTTTAAACATGCAGATAGGTGTCCATTGCAGGACTCCAAAAATTGATCCATACGTAGTGTCAACCGACATTGACTCAAAATAAGTGACCTCAGCAAATACGATATAGCTGTACATGCAACAGTATCAGGTGCAAGGGTGATGACACATGTGTTGATAGAATGTATGATGTACGAACTGATATCCGGAGAGTGGGGAGTGCATATAAGTGTCTCCACACTTCAGTACCGCACACATTAAACATGTGTAATGGGTACTGTAGAGGGTTGTCAGGTATGGGAATCATGGGTATGCAGAAATGGGCCTAGGTGTTGCTTGGCAGAGTTTCGTAGGCCCGCCCCATGGGAGTGATGTGGGTATAGCATACGCCTATATTCTCAATAATGGGGCAAACCATCCACTGGATATTGCGTAAACCATTTTGGCAATATGTAGGGCCCTATATCAGTGTCATGTAGGCGATTATCATGGATGGACATGCGTACGACCAAGATGGTACCCATAACTGGCAAACTGTCAGAATAACACAGCTGCACTAAGGCATAGTACATGAAATACAAATAGGGACTATATTAGATATACCCCAGACAAAGTCAGAACATTGTGAGAATACTGGCGTAGCCAGGAATATGTATGTTATGAGTGTTACTAATCATGTAATGGAAATGTCAGTCACTATTATCTAACCGCACAGTTCGTAATTCCTTGCCAGCAATTTACCAGAAAGGCACATTACTATGACAAATGTAACAAGGGCAAAGGTCAGACGTCAGGGCGTTTACCCATAATGTGTACAGGTTAGGGGTATGAAGGTAACCTGTCCAAAATACATGTACAGAACTACTGATACTAGGTGGACAGGTGAGAAGAAAGACATCAGGACAAATGAGAAAACATGTACAAGTCATACGCATGTACTCCGACAAATGTGAATGACAATGTATGCCCTGTGAATGTCAATGTGGAAGGTTAATAGACACAAAAGTAATGTGTCCCTCAGGGTGTCATGCAGTGTCACCGTAACAATGTCTAGTCCCCCATACTCGTACGTGAGCTCTGCCACTGACAGAAAGCGCAAATACCGGCGCACACATACGGTACATGATAGACCAATTAGTGTGGATAAGCAGCTGTTGGCCTGTGTGAGGAATACAACTGTCTGGGTGGGTGTGTCCTGCAATATAAATGTAATGGCATGTGGCCTGTGATGCCGCCATACAGTGTGTGTATTGGTGTCAGAAAGTTGATATTTTGTATCAGACACATACTCCGCAACTGTATAGATTGACGCAGAATGTGCAGAGTTCTGCCTCATATGTTTGGTGTGTTCCACGTAACATCAGTAACATTCTGGCACTTTCCTGATAACTGAAGTCATGAAATAATGACAAACATGTGATTAAGACACCAAATTCGACAGAAAAGCCATACTAATGCAAAACCTATTATTGTGTCAACTATCTACGTTTGTAAGAGCAACATGTCAATACTGCCCCTATGTGTCCCACTATCAGATAAGGCCTTGTCCAGAAATTTGCTCTAGGAGGTGGAGTGGTATGAACAGAAACAGATACATGTGTGAGGAAACAGCAATATCGACTGCAAGATAATGCAGAAGGTATAAAATGCGCTGCAGTAGGACGTTCAGTACTGTCCGCAGGTATGTGCTCACATGTCAAATGACACAGCAGTCTACATGAAGTACCTATAGGGCTGTCACCTTTACAAATGATAATAGTGGGACATACCCACAGCCATGCACACAGCACAAATAGACATACACACATTAAAACTAGGCCATGATACATGGAGCCTCCGGCGTGTACGAGTACAGTGAGAGTACAGCAAGGATAGATGTCTGCAAGATATACAGCAAACGCCTGTAAGGGCATGTAACACCACCCGCAACATGGACATTGCATGGACAATGTTGGGATTTGCAACATACCCCATTGGAATGTGAAAGCTATGCAAATATGCGATACATGAAACAGTCAGCTGTCCATGCAAGAGCAGAGTTATGGGCAGAAAATAGATTATATATAGAGAGAGAGAGAGAGATACAGACATACACACACACACACATGTGGCAGGGCTGGTAATCGAACCTACACATTACTACCCTATCACACTACAGCATGACGCATTTACAGAACACGCTACCGAGATTACTAAACACAGTAGACACACAGGCATTCTACTAGGTGCGTGTCAACATCCGCAAAGACAAAGACGTCAGCAGGATATATCTGTGTTGCGAAGCATCTAAAAGCATAACTTGAGTCACCAGGCGGACGGGAGCATGCACACACACACACACACACATCTGGCAGGCCTGGGAATCAAACTTACACCTAACTACCCTATCACACTACAGCATGACACATTTACAGAATGCGCTACCGAGATTACTGAACACAGCACACCCAGAGGCATACTTCTAGGTGGGTGACATCATCCGCAAAGGCAAAGACGCCGATAGGGAATGTCTGTGTTGTGTGAGACATCTAAAAGCATTACTGTGTCCCCAGGCAGCTGGAAACACACACACACACACTTGGAAGGACCAGGAGTTGAACATACACCTAACTACTTTAACACACTACAGCATTACGCATTTACAGAACGCTCTACCGAGATTACTGAACACAGCACTCCCAGAGGCATACTTCTAGGTGGGTGACATCATCCGCAAAGGCAAAGACGCCGATAGGGAATGTATGTGTTGTGAGGCATCTAAAAGCATTACTGTGTCCACAGGCAGCTGGAAACACACACTTGGAAGGGCCGGGAGTTGAACATACACCTAACTACCTTATCACACTACAGTATTATGCATTTACAGAACACACTACCGAGATTACTGAGCACAGCACTCCCAGAGGCATACTTCTAGGTGGGTGACATCATCCGCAAAGGCAAAGACACCGATAGGGAATGTATGTGTTGTGAGGCATCTAAAAGCATTACTGTGTCCCCAGGAAGCTGGAAACACACACACACACACTTGGAAGGGCCGGGAGTTGCCCATACACCTAACTACCTTATCACACTACAGCATTACGCATTTACAGAATGCGCTACCGAGATTACTGAACACAACACTCCCAGAGGCATACTTCTAGGTGGGTGACATCATCCGCAAAGGCAAAGACGCCAATAGGGAATGTACGTGTTGTGAGACATCTAAAAGCATTACTGTGTCCCCAGGCAGCTGGAAACACACACACTGGGAAGGGCCAGGAGTTGAACATACACCTAACTAATTTAATAAACTACAGCATTACACATTTACAGAACACGCTACCGAGATTACTGAACATAGCACTCCCAGAGGCATACTTCTAGGTGGGTGACATCATCCGCAAAGGCAAAGACGCCGACAGGGAATGTATGTGTTGTGAGGCATCTAAAAGCATTACTGTGTCCCCAGGCAGCTGGAAACACACACACACTTGGTAGGGCCGGGAGTTGAACATACACCTAACTACCTTATCACACTACAGCATTATGCATTTACAGAACACGCTACCGAGATTACTGAACACAGCACTCCCAGAGGCATACTTCTAGGTGGGTGACATCATCCGCAAAGGCAAAGATGCCGATAGGGAATGTTTAGAGAGTGAGCAGTCTGAAAGCATATTACTGTCCCCAGGTAGACGTACACAAACACGGCAGTGCTGTCATCGGGCCAACTAAATATCTATGGAGCACTACAACACTAAATAGATACGGGATGTGCCACAGACAGTACACCCTTCGAGAGAGCAACCAGTGTGTTCAATGTAGGCATCCATTGTGACATTGAAAATGGACATCGGTTGCCTGGATGACCACCATGGCTATACAGGATATCAATGGCCATGCCCACACGCTTAGTATCACACGTCTGTTTGGAATGTACTGTGTGTCCATCTATACAACAGCGTACTGGGCATGCTCACACACTTAGCAGTTGCAAAGGGCCAGCTTGCATGCACACGGAGTCTAATCATGGAAGGGCGCAGTGTGGAATGTACTGTGTATCCATCTGCACAACTGTGTACTGGGCATGCTCACACACTTAGCAGTTGCAAAGGGCCAACTTGCATGCACACGGAGTCTAATCATGGAAGGGCGCAGTGTGGAATGTACTGTGTATCCATCTACACAACAGCATACTGGGCATGCTCACACACTTAGCAGTTGCAAAGGGCCATCTTGCATGCACACGGAGTCTAATCACGGAAGGGCGCAGTGTGGAATGCACTGTGTGTCCATCTACACAACAGCATACTGGGCATGCTCACACAACAGTTGCAAAGGGCCGTCTTGCATGCAGATGGAGTGTACACACAGAAGGGCACAGTACAGAAGGGCACAGTAAGGTAAAATTGTCCTCACGCACAGGGCGGTCACACATGCAGTGACCTGTACACACACAGCTGCCATCACAGTTGTCACAGGGGCAGGTCACACACGTACACACTGCAGTGTACACTGTAGCTGTCAAGTCAGCACCATGTCATCGGTGCAGCACTACATAGCCTTACGGTCCCACAACACCATGTGACACATGACCACTGGGCTGTACAGTGGTGTACACCAGCTGTGCAGAGTACACATGCACCAACAGGGATCCAACAGGTGTTATGCATTGCAATGATATCAGTATACATGAACAGGTTGGCTCACCACATACCACGGTCCTTACACAGCTGTGACACCTGACTGTTGCTGTACACCAATGAATACACGTCTGGATATGTCATACATGTGATTGTGTGGATGTGTGCATGGACTGCACACACAACACATACATACATAGCCTTTGATGTACCACATGCATAACACTGGCCTAATCAATGCTACACACATGAATGGAAGGTGGGCCCATGTCTGTTGAATGCTCACACTACAGGGGACA